>NW_017304123.1:25458-28995 GCF_001594115.1 Trachymyrmex septentrionalis | reverse complement strand
ACAAGTGTATAATATCTGATGGGGATTACTTTGAAGGGGACAAAATAGATATTCATGAATAAATAAATAATTTTTGAAAAAACACAAAATTCGCGATACTTTTTGAACAGACCTCGTATAACCTTTATGTTAGACACCAAACATAATTATGTTGGCCCTGTTCAGGGCCAAACATAATTAAAGAAAAATTTATATCAAGGGATACTACTGTCAATCATAATAATATATTAAAATTAAATGGGATAAATGATCCTGTTTATACTCTTAGAGAAATCACTTTACCGCTTTTTGAAAATAAAGTAACTTTTCATATTGTAGCAAACGATTTCCAATCACACAATCAGGCATATTGAGTAATGATTTTTTCAAACAAACTTCTTCAAAAATAGATTACGCGAAAGGATATCTAGACACATCAGGAATTACTATACCTTTTTTTCTCCAGAAACCATTACTGCATCTCCACGAACAGAATTATTGTTCTACGTGAAAATCCCGAGATAAAAATAGGGTATATCCCAAAAATAAAAATAGCTCATGGAATTTATTTAGGGGACACCGTAGTAGAAAATGTCTCTGGAAAAGCGTTTTTAAATGTTATAAGTATTCTAGACGAAGAAGTGGAGGTCCAGGTACCAACTTTGCGCCTTAAACCTTTAAATGAATTATTCGATAACTACGAAGGATATCGAATAGAAACTGCAGGTATGCAAGCCAAATTTACATATCCAGAAAACAACTAAGAGAATTGTGAAGTATTCTACAGCAACGCTGACAATACTATAAATAATAAAGAGGACGTAATGTCGAAACCAGATGACGGGGAAACTGCAATTGAGGAGAATGTAACAACTTATAAATCTGCCCAAAATGAAGCTAGAAATAAAGTTGAAGAGAAAAACTAAGGTATTAATTTAAACAAAAATTTCAATCTAGAGAAGATTTTCAATTCTTCTCCGACTCTAGATTCCAAAATTCTTAGAGGGAGAAGTTACCAAACCCCTCCTGATAATTCATTTAATTCCAAGATCCTTAGAGGGAAAAATTTCCAAAATTTTCCTGAAAATTTGTATAATCCTAGAATTCCAGAGGAAGATTTCCGTACCTCCATAGTAAATTCTACTCCTGTTGATTGCGAGGAGGGAAGTAACCAAACCTACTTACGCAATACGACTCAATCTTATTCACAAAAATTAAAGGGAAAGAACACATTAACGTCTAAAGAAATAAAATTCCCGAGGATTGGAATATCCACGGGTAATAATAATGAAATCTCACATGTTACCTTGGAAGAATTAACAAAAGGAATACAATTACGTAATTCTAATGTCAAATCTCCTTACAATTGCAAAAAGAACCCGTCTTCGAAAATTCTTGTATCAATGCGAGTTCAATAATTTCTTTCCCAGGAAATAATAGAAAAATTTATGTGCAAATGTAAATCGAAACGAGAGAAGAGAGCAGAAAAGGATAATATGCCACTCAAATGTTTTACATTATCGGAGGAACCTAAGAAGAATAGACTTACGGAAATTGTGAAATTACGCTTAGAATACTTAAATGCACAAGAAGAGAAAAGCGTAATAAATCTTATATCTAGTAGCCAAGACAGATTTCATATTCCTGGAGAGAGACTAACTGCAACTAACATATTACAGCATCAAATACCTACAACAGATGATCGACCTATAAACACACGACAATACAGATTTCCACAGCTTCATAAAGAGGAAATAAATAAACAGGTCGAAGAACTGCTCGAAGGAGGCGTCGTAAAACCTTCTCAATTACCTTACAACACCAATATGGATAGTCCCGAAAAAGGAGGACTCGAAGGGAAACAAGAGATGGAGAATGGTATTAGATTTCCGCGTTCTGAACGAAAAAACCGTCGGAGACGCATATCCATTACCTAATATTGTTGACATTTTAGACCAATTAGGCGGAACACAATACTTTTCCGTATGCGATTTGGCTTCCAGATTCCACCAAATAAAAATGGATCCTGCGGACAGCCACAAAACCGCTTTTACAACCCTTTCGGGCATTACGAATTCGATCGCATGTCCTTCGAATTAAAAAATGCTCCCGTCACCTTTCAAAGGTTAATGGATCTAGTATTATCAGGATTACAAGGCTAGGAATTATTTGTTTATATGGATGATATCATTATATATGCCGCATCGTTAGAGGAATACGAAAGAAAGTATAATCTATTAATAGATCGACTTCGTAGAGCTAATCTAAAGTTACAGCCGGACAAATGCGAATTTTTAAAAACAGAAGTAACATATTTAGGACACGTAATTAGCAAGGATAGAGTCAGACCGGATCCTAAAAAATTAGACGTCGTAAGGCATTTTCTGAGACCTAAGACTCCGAAAAATATTAAACAATTTCTAGGACTAACAGGATATTATCACAGATTTATACCAAGTTTCTCGAAATTAGCGAAACCACTAACAAATTTATTAAAGAATGACACGGCTTTCGAATGGACATCTGCTCAAGAAGAATCGTTCGAGACATTAAAAAAGATTATGTGAAGAGCCTGTTTTACAATACCCTGATTTTTCAAAACCTTTTATTTTAACAACAGATGTTTCTGGAATAGCCGTGGGAGGCATCTTATCACGAGGCGAAATAAATAAAAACCAGTAGCATACGCTTCACGAACCTTGACCTTCGACAACAAATTAAAATATAATACATATAAAAAGGAAGCGTTAGCAATAGTATATTGTGTTAAACATTTCCGACCATACCTATACGGACGAAAATTCACATTGGTCACAGATTATAAACCATTACTCTGGTTTAAAAATGCACAAGACGCAAATATGATAATACTCCGCTGGAGGTTAAAGCCCTCCAAATATGACTATGACGTTGTATATAAAGCAGGTAAAACCAATGTAAATGCTGACGCTCAGTTAAGAAACCCTGTAAATCTTGAAGACGTAAAATGCAATATAATTAATCCTAAATCTCGCTCGCAGAATGACGCGACGAAATCGCTTTTTATATCATCGAGTCTACGATGTTCACTTAGACGATATGGTTGTTATTCAAGAGAGACGAAGATGGCATCGTGGTATCGTACTCCAGATTCGAGGAGACGAGAGAGTCTCAATCGGTCTAAGGGACTGGGGCCGCCTTGTGGAACGACGTTATTCCGAAATCTATATACTTGAAGATAGGTTTCGCGAGCTGGAATGGCAAGCTATCCCTTGTGCATTAGCACATACCGGGCCTTTTCAGTGGCCCCGACGAGTAAGGGAACTAACCAAATTTTTAATTGATTGACGTGAGGCGTAGATTAGCATCGTAGGAGACATAGAAGAAGAAGCAGTGATAGTAAACCTAGAAATAAAGATTGAATACGAGACCGAAATGAAAAATGTTAAAGACATATTTATAGATTTAACCACAACATACAGAAGGGATGTTAGAACTCGCAGATCCTTTCAATTTGATAAGTCACAGAAGTAATACTAAGGTTAAAATTACAAATACACATTTCAGTACATACAACTA
>NW_017304123.1:23786-25358 GCF_001594115.1 Trachymyrmex septentrionalis | reverse complement strand
ATAGATAGATAGATAGATAGATAGATAGATAGATAGATAGATAGATAGATAGATAGATAGAAAATATACACAGATGTATATATATTTTCATAATAGCGATAAGATCGAAAATAAGGAACTCAATCTTGCGTACAGAATAATCTTAAAATTAATCTCTTGGTAGAAATACGCAAAATGCCACTGTGTCACTACCGCTGCTGTGTCACTGAATCATCTGATGAAGAATCATCTACTCCAGTTCAAACAGAAGATCAATAGAATGCCTACTGGTATTTGAGAAACCTTCGGTGTGTCATCGTACTGGAAGGATGTCGAGTTGATAGATCAACACAATACAGTTTCATTAAAATTTGTAACGATTGCTACGAACGCGAGACAGTTGAATATAAGAAACAATTTTTAGTCATTTTTTCACATAGTTTAACGCACCAGAGTACAGTGCGTAAGCAAACCAGATGTACAACTTCCAACAAGCCGATAGTGTGCATACAATCTGCAGAAGATTGCCTGAGCTGCATCGAATCATTTATACATGCATATCTCGCCGGATGGGGCATACCATCGGTCTCCTCATGGACCAAGATTAAAGAAATAATCCTTGAGTCATTTAAATTTTAAGACTATTATTATTTGGCTTTATAGTATTTCATGTTCAGCGACACTCGGGTTGTTTTTCCCTTATTACAAATATGAAAAAAAGGGAAAAAAATATATACATTTCTCTCTCTCTCTCTCTCTCTCTCTCTCCTTCTTTTTATATTATACAAGAGCGAAAATCTTTCAGATAATTTACTAAATTGAATGATGTTACTATCTTTCCTTTTCTTCTCTAATGAAAACAAAAAATTAATGAACCACTCGCTTATCGGTTACAGCATATATACAAATGGCAGGACCCTGTTATGGCAACTTCTGTTGGGACGGCACGAAGCGAGAGACAAAAGCTTATTCAGCAAAAAATCATCTGTGGTGTGCTTATAGATATCTAAAGAAACTCCGATATGTTATCACATGGAGGACCGTCTGATATATCAACATTATGACCACTACTTTAAGATTTGCAGAGATGTGACACACACCTGTCAAACGACTTAAAATTTATTTATTCACCTATGTACACACACCATCTAATTCAGATAGACTCGGTACTCCGAGAAGCAAAATGTACAGCCTGCAATGAAGTAATGGTGATAGCCAAGAATGTGATAGATTGTCCCGGTTGCCTCAAACAGTTTCAACAAATTAAAAATCCTTATAATAAAAATTTATTGAAAAATATTTAGACTGGGGATTACCAATAGCCAGCATACCAACCAGCAACGTGAGTTTGCCAATGTTTGATGTATAGCACTTCATAACTAATAACGAACAAGTGATTGTTTCCCCCTTTTTTGATGTTGTTAATGCTTACTTCCCTCAGTTCCAATAATTGAAATGACTATATATAATATATATAAAAAGAAAAGGAAAGTGAGACAGATTATACTTGTATTGCAGCGACAATTAAAATAAGAAGAATATAATAAAATTATCGCAAATATTTATATACGCATATATATATATATATATATA
>NW_017304123.1:21666-23762 GCF_001594115.1 Trachymyrmex septentrionalis | reverse complement strand
CTTATATTAGAAAAATAAAATACATTAAATATAATGTTACGTCCAAGGGCTCCGCGCGCATGCGGAGCTGAGGGGATGAACGTAACAAGGAACCGAATCGTTAGACCGATTTGGTCGTGTCCGGGCTCTGGACCGCAAGGGAGCCGTGGGGAAGGACCGACGCAAATCGGGAGGCGCTTCGCTTCGTCCTGAGGTTCCTAACGAGCCGGGGGTCAAACGGAGGACGAAGTGGAAACCTCTGCTCGTGCTCCGCTAAACGGACACACGAGTCGGACGTACTTAAAAAAAAAGGGCCCAAACTGGGTGCCGAGAGGGGCGCACTTTAACGCCAGCTGCGCCAGTACGGCCGTGACTTTTGGTCATGGAACTTAATCAAAGTGACCGGGGAGAGGGCGAAGTGCAATCGCGGGAGAGCTTAATAATACGAGGAAAAGTATTATTTGAATACCGAGAAGTTAATTTTACAATGATATAATTAAGAAAAAAAAACTGGAGTGATACATTTCTTTGAATAAAATATATAAATACAATTTTATCAGGTAAATACAATTATACAATTTTTGGTTTTCTATTCTGGATTATGTGTAAGTATTTATGGAGGTGTGAGAGTGTGTGTGTGTAAAATATTGTGGTAAAATGAAAGGGAGGAGTTGCGGAGAGACTAACGAGAGTATAAATAGGGAAGGAGGTGAATGGATTTGAGAGGAAGAAAGGGGGGAGGTGCTATTAATACTGGCTAGGATCATAGGGATTGAGGGAGAAAAGGTCGAGGGGGACAAGGGACGCTACCGGAACCGAGAACAGGCCGTCGGATCCTGCGATCCTCAAGACTACCAAATCTTGGTTGGAGGGAGTAAAGTATGCCATGTACTCTAGGAGTTGTTGGGCATCATGGAAAAGAAGAGGAAAGGGGACAGCGGCAGAGTAGTCATTATGTGAGATTGAGGGGGTGGTATCAATTGGAGGGGGTGATGGTGGATGCGGGGAGAAATCTGCAGGGGAAATGGATTGGAGATTGGGGAATATGAGATTTCGAGGGATGGAGAGAGGGTTGCCAGGGGGAATTGTATGGGGGGAGTCGGTTCCGAGACTGTCGGTTGACTTTGGTGGTGGAAAATCCGGGCGCAGGCGGCGAGTCGGCGCGATCAGGTGGTTCTCGTCAGGCGGCGGCGACGAATGGACGGCGTAAACGCACTAAAAAAATTTTCTCTTTAACGTGGGTCCTCAAAGAAAAGAAAAGGGAGAAAGACGGGAAGGGACCACTTGATGTAAAGTAGTTGGAAACTTACTGGCGATGCAAGATGGCCCAACCGCGGAGAGGGTGGCGTCGGATGTTACTCAGCTTCGACGGACTTCCTCGATCAGGAAATAAGCTTTTGATTTAACTTGAATCCCGATGATACAATTGATCTCACTGACTCTATCGGGAACTTTGAGTAACTCGACCAACTCACTGACTTTATCGAGAACTTTGAGTATCGCGACCAACTCACTGATCCTATCGGGACAAGTAAAACTCCGGAACTTAGAGAAAAATCTGCTATTTGATGCAAGGGTTGCGGAACCGCGATTTTTATACTAATCGCCCCAGATTATTCAAATTTGGATTGGTGGAATAGGTTTCGTTGGCTGGTAGTAGGATTTTCTTTTGCTCTTGGATTGATCAAGATTTTTGGAGGAGGAAAAATATGTTGACAGGAATCTGTAGAATGGGAAAGTGAAACTCCAAAATTTTATGACCTTAAGATTTATGGGGAAACGCGCGTCTCGGGCGCCGAGAAGGCGCGCATGCATCGTCGCCACGGGACCACCCAAAATCTATCCCTTAGTTTCTTAGTATACCTGTTTCTTAAATTTTGTAATTACGGATTCGCGAGAATCGTCCGCGACTTGATCGTTAATTTTTGCGTTAATCTGGCTGGTCTCACGCTTTCCATACGTATTTATTATTGATTTTTATCTCGGAGCGACATTCACGAGGAGATATCGGATTCCTTGTTTTAGTTTTTAAGATAGAGAAAAAAAAGGGAAAGAAGATAAAACTTTAGTTTTTCGACGAATTCGAGATCTCTATGAAAGAAAAGAGTCGCGTGAAT
>NW_017304123.1:13460-21389 GCF_001594115.1 Trachymyrmex septentrionalis | reverse complement strand
ATATATATATATATATATATATATATATATTTAAGGAGACTTCTCTATTCACTTTACGAGCGCTTTGATATTTGCGTTAAGTTGTCTAATAAGAAGCACGAAAAAATTAAGGAAGAGGTTTTGGAGCCAATTATTTCTTCCTGCTTCTTACAAAAATAATCGCTATACTACGTGCGAAATTAATAAGGAGTACAAAGGAATTAAAGAAAGAGTTTTTGTCATTCGTTCCTACTTCTTTCCAATATGCCTCAGAATGCACACATAAGTGAAACGGGCTTAAGTTTGGATCCTCCAGCCCCGAGATGACACATGGGCCTAATAAACCCATCGCAGAAAAGAATCGGTTTAGACTGAAAATATTGTGTAACACGGATCCCAATATTTGTCTAACGTGGGGACTGTTACGTCCAGACTCCACAGTTATTTTCTTCGATTGAAATTTACTACTAACATTTCGTCATCACCATAAGAATTATTATAGTAACAAGTAACACCATCTGTTTCTACCATAAGAGGTTACAATAGCGACGAGCCTAATACGTAGACTGCTGGAAAAGTTTCTGCAATCTAGTACTTTCAGTGGCGCCAACGTTCTACTACTATCATATCCAAAAAATTAGACGTTTTTAATCTATAATTCAATTGACAGTTTGTACCCAAGCCAAGTTTTGTTTGCATAGTATTTTAAAAGAAGTTATTTTGTAGAAAATGGAAATTTCGCGTGAAAATTTTCGGGCAATAATTTTTTACGATTACAAATGTAATCTAACTCCGAAACAATGCATCGATCGACTTCATTGGGCTTTTGGGGATGAAGCCCCATCCAATAGGATTGTTTATAATTGGTTTGCCGAATTCCAGTGTGGACGTACTTTTCATAGTGATGAATTCCGTGAAGGTCATCCATCCACGTCTTTTGTTGCCACTAATGTTGATGCTGTGCGTGAAATGATTGAGCGAAACCGGCATATAACATACCGCGAGATTCAGGCATCCTTAGGCATTGACATGAAAACAACACATACGATTTTGCATGATCACCTGAGCATACGGAAACTTTGCAGTCGTTGGATTCCACACAATTTGACCGAAGCTCAAAAACAGGCTCGTGTTAAATGGAGCAAAGAAATGCTCAAGAAATTCAACCGAGGTCGGTCCAATTTGGTCTACAACATCGTTACATCGGGGACGAAACATGGATCTATTCGTATGAGTTCGAAAGTAAACAACAATCCACTGTTTGGGTATTTCAAAATAAACCGAAACCAACAAAAGTTGTTCGTTCCCGCAGTGCTGCCAAGCAAATGATTGCTTATTTCTTCGGTTATACTGGACATGTGACAACCGTGGCTTTAAAGGATCGAAGGACTGTAAATACTGATTGGTATACAACAATTTGTTTGCCAGAAGTCATAAATGAATTGCGTAGAACAAATCGAAATCGTCGCATCATCCTTCATCATGACAACGCCAGCTATCATACAGCACGTCAAACCGTTTTTTATCCAATAATAATGTCGAATTGATGACTCATTGTCCGTATTCACCTGATTTATCACCTAATGACTTCTTTTTGTTCCCAAACATTAAAAATAAGATGCGTGGTGAGCGATTTGAGTCGCCTGAAGCAGCTGTTGAAACATTTCGTACACTGATTTCTGAGGTTACAGCCTTAGAGTGAAAAAAATGCTTCGAAAATTGGTTCGAGCGTATGCAAAAATGTATCGATCTTTAATAAAGGCGAATACTTCGAAAAACAATAAAGTCATTTATTGAATTTTACATGTTTTTTTTCATATTGTTTGCAGAAACTTTTCCAGCAGCCTACGTAACATTTACCTTTTTGAACTAGTAATCCACTCGGGACCGAGTCCTTGGATTAGATATTTGAACCAAGTGCCGAATAGGCGAACTTTATCCCGAAGAACAGGAAGAATAAATAGATTGAGAATTATAAACTGAAACAGCAGTTGTTTATAATAAATGACACATCCGGCAAATAACGGAAGTTGTCTTAGACATATAATACCCCGTTTTACAACCGATATCCTTAATCCTAATCCTAGATTAGGTCAACAGCACACGCGAGCTCTGCACTCGGCACCACTAACTCGCCAATATAATAAGAGATCCTCCACGAGGAACACTAAGTTGAATTCCAACCCTCTGCCGGTCCGTAGGCACATCCGATCGATATACATACGAGTACGTTATCCTGCCGCTCCATAGGCATATTCCATATACACTTTACCGGTTTATATTATGATAAGACTTCTTGTTAGCAGAGCGTGGTTGGATGGGTTGAGCCAGTAATTAAGTAGAAACTTATAAATGAACGTAATTTATTGAAAAGTAAATTTTATAATCCGCGAGCGTGCTGTCCTCTCATTTCGGAATTCAAGCAGAGACTGCGAGAGAGAGATCACTTAAACGGATATCGGTTAATTACGATGAGAGTCGAAGTTTTCCGAGCCGCGCTTGAGTCGAGTACAGTACAGTCACGCATAAAAGTATTGGTCTGTACACTCGAGTACAGAAACGCGCTGAACTCAAATACTTGTATTCTCAATATATTATTCTACCAGTCTGTCAGCAAAAGTGCGTAAAATTGAGTGAGACGTAACCGTATTGTGCGACTCGACCGGAGCCTCCACATCCAAGTGTCAACCCTCCCCCGTGGAGTGCTTGGATCGCCAAAGGAATCGGGTCATTGGATCCATCCTCATCCGCAGAACACCAGTAAGTCCCATCCTGACTCACACACGCACACACACACACACACACACACACATGTGTGTGTATAGGAAATATCCGCTATATTATTATTATTATTATTATTAGGCGTTAGGAACTCGAAAGCTCATTGCCGCAAATACCAAATCCCGCCACTGTTCTCGTCCCTGAGCCAGATCCTTCCATTTGTGACCCTCGTACCCCATTTCGTTAAGGTCCATTCTAATATTATCCTCCCATCTACGTCTTGGTCTACCCAATGGTCTTTTCCCATCCGGTTTACCAATTAGTACTTTATATGCAATTCGATTCTCATCCATACGCGCCGCGTGACCTGCCCATCTTAATCGACGCGATTTTATGACATTAATAATATCCGGACTATTATATAATTGATGTAATTCTGCGTTGTGTAATTTTCTCCATTCGCCCGTTTCCTCATCGCGTTTTGCCCCGATGATTTTTCGAAGTACTTTATTTTTGAAAGCCCTAAATCTTTTCTCGTCTTGTAATGTAAGTGACCACGCTTCGCTGCCATAAAGGACTACCGGTAAAATAATCGTTCTGTAAATTCTAATTTTTAAGCGCCTAGACAATATCCGCGAACCGAGTAGTTTCTTAACCGAATAGAAGCACGCATTCCCCAAATTAATTCTTCTCTTGAGCTCTTCTCTTATTTCATTAGTTTAGTTTAAAATCGATCCTAAATACTTAAAATTGCTAACCCGTTCAAAAATTTTATCACAGACGACCAGGTTTCCGTTATTATGAATATTCTGAATATCCGCTATAACTTACATTAAATCATAGTGCCGCGTCTAAACCGTCCCTACAAGAGGTGGTTTAGAAGCCTACCGGGAAGCGTGAAGACTCTTGGACGAAGAGTTCCAGAGATACCTCAGGGGTTCGCGAGATCGGAGTCGCCCGGCCGAGGACTATTTACCACCACCACCCTCGTCACCACCGACTCCGCTGGCTCTATCTAACCCGTTAGAAGCTGTACCTTCCTCTCAAATGACGAGTCGGGTCATTTCGATCTGAACTCTTACACAATAAAGATATCTCTCTATAATTTTACAATGTAACAGACCATCATTAATCTGATTTCAACTAATAATTTTTAAAACATGTAATTTGTTTATTCAGCAAAATATAACAGACGACATTGAAGAATATATCCAGATAGCAAATTTCCTACATGTTGCAATAAATTTGATACAATTGCGTCACCTGAATTGCCATCTTTTTTTTTAGGAAAGTAGCTTCCGATTTTGCTTATGCTATTGGTAGCAATATATACCATAAACAATTATACACAACCGGAGGGAAACAATTTTCCTCTTCTTTTGTATAAGTTTTATAGGTTAAGACAATCGCACGGCAACATGATGGAAACTAATTCTACATAAAATAAAGCTATTAATTTTATAATAATATAAAAGAAACTGTTGTAGTAAAAAGAGTTAACAGTTCTTCTAACAATGCTTTCCTATTTTAAATCAACTCAAAAGAGAACTTTAAGATAACTTTAAGAGTTCTTTAAGAAACATCTTTAAGATATTTCATAAAAAACTCTGAAAGATATCTTAAAATGACTTATGAGTTGACTTTAGACATTTTACTCATTTGGTTAACAGATGTAAGTTATTATGAATAAAATTACAATGCAGAACAAAATATATAATATATTAAAGTACAAAAATATAATGTACGGACAATGAGAGCTTTACACAGCGCGGGAATTGTTGTGTAATTTATATAATACGAGGCCAAGTCAGTAAGTTTTTAAAAAAACATAGTAAAAACACATTTTTTTTTATCTATTCGTTTTATTTCTCAACATAGTCTCCTTTCAGCTCGATACACTTGATTCAACGATTCTCCAACTTTTTCAAGCCGTCCGAATAATATGATGTAATATTTGTCCAACCCTTCAAAATAAGCTTCTGTTTCGGCGATGAGCTGCTCTAGTGGTAAATCTCTTTCCTCCGAACCATTTCAGGTTTGGAAACAGGAAATAGTCGCAGGGGGCTAAATCTGACGAATTTATTGGATGGGGAAGCAATTCGTAGCGGAATTCGTTGAATTTGGCCATCGGTGCCGGGCACGTGTGTGAACCCATGCATTGTCTTGGAAGAGCATTTTCTTTTTCATCAAATGGAGACGTTTTTTCTTTAAAATGTTGTTGAAACGGTCCAATAAGGCTGCTTAGTAATTGCCATTGATCGTTTGCTTCGACGGAAGGTAATCAATATGAATTATACAGCGTGCACCCCAAAAAATTGTGGCCATTACCTTTCCAGCCGATTTCACGGTTTTCGCCTTCTTCGGAGCTGGTTTACTCGGTGAAGTCCATTGTTTTGACTGTTCCTTCGTCTCGGGTGTGAAATAATCCATGTTTCGTCCACAGTAATGAATCGATGCAGAAATTTATCTGGATTACGTTGAAACATCTCCAAACATTGTTTTGAAATCGTCACACGGTTTCGCTTATGGTCCACAATGAGCACACGCGGCACCCATCTTGCCAATAGCTTTTTCATACTCAATTATTCGTACAAAATTGAAATCACTGTGCCATGTGATATGCCTGTGGCCTCAACAAGTTCGCGCACTTTTATTCATCGATCAGTCAAAACAATATCGTGGGCTTTATCGATGATTTCTGGCGTAGCAGCCTCAATTGGACGTCCCGAACGAGGTGCATCACATGTGGATGTATGACCACGTTTAAATTCATTCACCCAATTGTATACAGTAGCAAACGCTGGTGCAGATGTGCTATAAACATTATCCACTCGGCTTTGATTTCTTTGGGCGTTAAATTTTTTATTTGTAGATGTTTGATCACTGCACGAAACTTGTTTTTTTCCATTTTGTAAAAAATACAAAGGTTGTTCGCTTTAATCATCTACAGAAATGAAACCACGCGATGAATTCCGCTCAAAATTTGACAGTAATCAGCTGAAAGATACTACTTGTCAAAAAGTAATGTGACATGACACTACGAGTGCCCTCTAACAAATTTTTTAAGAACTTATTGACTTTTCCTCATAGTTATAAACTTATCACATAATACGTTAGAAACAACTTTTCAATACAGACTTAATTCGTATGTTTCGGTTTACTTCAAACCATCTTCAGCAAATTCGTAGAACATAATATATGTGTCGGCAGAACCGTTGGATATCGTTGAAGTTATGCTCCATGTAAAACCGAGGATGAGTATCTCCCTACTATCTGGTAATAGCCCATTTTCCGCCTCTCCGCTGTTTAGCCAAATGACTAACTACAGAGTAAAATAGGTATAATAATTTCTATCATTATGAATTTAATGTTTGCTTATCTTACTTACCCTCATTCCTCACAGATCACAACTTGGTCGCCCAAAACGCAAGTCAAATTATAAAAAATACGATTAACCAGACGCATTTGTTCTTAATTAGATTATAAATTTATAAAATGAACAATACACAATATATAATCGTCAAATATGTGTTATCAAGATAGAAGTCAGAGGAACAGTCTCAGTCAAAAATATAATGTAAGCGCCACGTCTGTAGAAATATACAAAACATACGTCATACCACTATAATAAAACAAACTTTAAGGTGAGTACATAATGTCATTGTTTGAATTTCTCTAAAATGCTCACATAAGAATGATGCAGAAACTCCGTGTTTGATTGTAAATTCAAACCATTTGATTGCAATCGAATATGCAACATTTCCGAAATGAGCCTTCTACTCAATTGTCTTTCTCTATCTAAGATGGTAAGCTATTCTCTACCAGATAGTAGGGAGATACTCCTCGGTAAACCTCGATTTCATATAGAGCACAACTTCAACGATGTCTAACGGTTCTGTCGACACATATGAATGTGATGTCAGACTAAAACACCCCACATAATCGGCATTATCAGAACACAACATCGAAACAGGACATCACATACTGTTTGATAAAACGACCACGATAGCCAATATTACATCATACTTTCCAAGAAGATATAGAAAAGCCATAGAGATACAAAAATACCCTAACAATCTAAATAGAGATAATAGCTACAACATAAAATATGGAAAACTATTCTTTCAGTTATCGAAGACTGATCGATTTCCTGCCTCCCCCCCTCTCCTTTCACTCACAATTCTCTTCTTCCCCCTACCACTTCAGCAAGTAGCGTAATATAAAGGGTATGACCCGCAAGAACAACTCAGTATTAGGCTGCTCCTCGCCCTGATTTGGACTGCAAAGTTTATGAAACGTTGTTATTCCAAGAATGAATCTGGACACGGAGAAAATCCGTGAAACGCATAATTTTTTTATATTATATGTCAATATATATTCACTCTTTGTTCGGTTATGTAGATGTAATAGTTAATAGCATAAAAAAGGTAAATTTACATTTAATTACATACAATATGAATTTATTAGAATTTCAATAACATATTAAATAATATTGTACATTAATATTCATAAACAAAGAATAAATAAAAAAATAAATAAAAAAGTAAAAAAAATTATTTTCGACAAATCTCGAACTCGCATTCTTGGATTTTCAATGCAAATACCTAACTATACGAACTAATTGTACTGCTTTCGAAGCATGCTAATGGAACGGTTCATCTCGGCCGTCCAAAGTGCGGCTGATTTAAAAACTACTTAAAACTTTAAAAACTCGAAAACAAATTAGTCTATGTGGAAAAATCGCTGAACATAGAATTTCTGTGGCGTTACCAAAACATTGGCATCTACAAAGGTACTATTTCTGGGGTTTCCCTTGTGAATTAAAAAGTTTTTTATCATTTTGCAATTTTTGTAATGGTTAAGGAAATTTTAATTTATGACAATATATATATAGTAAAAAAAATTCACCCGACCTACAGCCAAATGCAAGCGCGCGACAAAATAGTAATGTCTAGGGAGATGCACGTTTTTCGATGCTAGGCACATTATTTACAAGCGACATTGACATTAACGTGCCTTGCGATGGCAAACGCGCGCCTCAGTAAGTAGTCCTATCTCACCGTTTGTACTTGGCGGTAGACTAAATCAATTTGATTATTTTTATAAATTAATATGTTGTTAATCACTTTGAAAATTGCACAAAATGGTAGAGGACTTTCCGATTCAGTTTAATCCGCTCTATCTACACATACAAAAGCGCTTTGCCAAAAATTACAGGATGTGTGTGTG
>NW_017304123.1:8562-13360 GCF_001594115.1 Trachymyrmex septentrionalis | reverse complement strand
GTGTGTGTGTGTGTGTGTGTGTGTGTGTGTGTGTGTGTGTGTGTGTGTGTGTGTGTGTGTGTGTGTGTAAAGTAGTGCATTTAAATCAAACATCTTGAATATTTCGCTTATTTTTTATAATATAAAAAAATGTTCCAAATGAAAGTGGAACAATTTTGAGAGGAACGTCATGTTTTTTTTTCTAGGTAGAGCCTTCAAAGTAGGCTGTTGGAAAAGTTTCTGCAAACAATATGAAAAAAAAACATGTAAAATTCGGTAAATGGCTTTATTTTTTTTCGAAGTATTCGCCTTTAAGATCAATACACTTTTGCGTACGTTCGAACTAATTTTCGAAGCATTTTTTCCACTCTAAGGCTGTAACCTCAGATATCAGTGTACGAAATGTTTCAACAGCTGCTTCAGGCGACTCAAATCGCTCATCACGCATCTTATTTTTAATGTTTGGGAACAACAAGAAGTCATTAGGTGATAAATCAGGAATATGGACAATGAGTCATCACTTCGACATTATTACTGGATAAAAAATCAACGGTTTGACGTGCTGTGTGACAGCTGGCGTTGTCATGATGAAGGATGATGCGATAATTTCGATTTATTCTACATAATTCATTTATAACTTCTGACAAACAAATTGTTGTATACCAATCAGTATTTACAGTCCTTCGATCCTCTAAAGCCACGGTTGTCACATGTCCGGTATAATCGACGAAACAAGCAATAATTTGCTTGATAGCACTGCGTGAACGAACAACTTTTGTTGGTTTCGGTTCATTTTGAAATACCCAAACAGTGGATTGTTGTTTACTTTCGGGCTCATACGATTAGATCCATGTTTCGTCCCCAATAACGATATTGTAGATCAAATTTGACCGTCCTTAGTTGAATTTCTTGAACATTTCTCTGCTCCATTTAACATGAGCCTGTTTTTGAGGTTCGTCAAATTGTGTGGGATCCAACGACTGCAAAGTTTCCGTACGCTCAAGTGATCATGCAAAATCGTATTGCTTTCATGTCAATGCCTAAGGATGCCTGAATCTCGCGGTATGTTATATGCCAGTCTCGCTCAATCATTTCACGCACAGCATCAACATTAGTGGCAACAACAGACGTGGATGGACGACCTTCACGGAATTCATTACTAAGAAAGGTATGCTGGAATTCGAAAAACCAATTATAAACGGTCCTATTGGATGGTGCTTCATCCCCAAAAGCCGAATGAAGTCGATCGATGCATTGTTTCGGAGTTAGATTACATTTGTAATCGTAAAAAATCATTGCCCGAAAATTTTCACGCGAAATTTCCATTTTCTTACAAAATAACTTCTTTTAAAATACTATGCAAACAAAACTAGTTGGCTTGGATACAAACTATCAATTGAATTATAGATTAATGTCTAATTTTATGGATATGATAGTAACAGAACGTTGGCGCCACTGGAAGTACTAGATTGTAGAAACTTTTCCAGCAGCCTAATATCGTATGTACATTTTCAAAAAATTTTCGAATTTTGCTCATTTTTTTCTCTTATGTTTCCAAAAAAATAGAAAAAAATTAACGTAGGATATTAATTCTGGTTTGGGCAATAATGATATTTTCTGAGTATAACCTTTGAAGTAGAAGTCAGTCGGACTAATACAATAGTTTGTTTAGGATCGTGATCGCCATGTTCGAAAATACGATTTCGAGAAAAATGCGTTTTAACGTTTTGAAATATTTTATAAATGCCGTTCCTTTTTCTATTAGAAACGAAAGTGACGCTCAGAAGAGAACAAAACTCTGCTCCATTAGATAGAAATATACTAGAATGATCTCGAAAGATTGAATATAAATAGCGAACGCCGATTATAGCAATTAGTTAGACTATTTGAATCAATTAAACGGCTCCAAAGATCACGTCATTTTATCTCGTATACTTGAACAATTTTTGTTTCTTCCAAAAAACGTTTGAGATATTCGTAAGACTATAAACTTTCCAAAAAAGCCCAAAAAAATCGATTTTTTTTACTTCAAAAACGAAAAGACCTTAAATGGGTCACACACACACACACACACACACACACACACACACATGCACGCACACGCACGCACGCACGCACGCACGCACGCACACTGTATATCCCAGCAGTACTGAATATTTATGATAAACATTTATTATTTATTATTTATTTTTTGAAACGTTATGTAAATATTTTATACATATTTTATCGAAGTATTATTAAAAAATAAACTAAATATTTAATGTAATATTTGTGACAAATATAAATAATATTTCTGTTAAATTTTTTAATTAAATTTTAATGTCTGTAACGTCTGGCTGTCAGATTTCCAACTGATACGCCGGCCGTCACCATGGATACCAACAGGTATCAGCAGCGTCACTACAAGCTGTGAATAGCGCGCTCAGCACGTGAACAACTCAATTGTTCTCTTGAGCATAATATAATAGATGACAATGATTATTGCGACCACCATTTAATGGGACAAAATATTTAATTCTCAAAGAAAAAATTATAAAGTAATATGATTAAAAGTCATTTCGCATACAATTATCAAAGAAAACCTCGATAAATGTTATTGCAAAATGCCGTAAATGATAATCCATAAGTTGATCATTTAAAACAGCGACGTCTGGCATAAAAATTGGCGAGTGCCTATTACACGTATTACAGACGATAGAAATCAAAGAGCGAAATAAGTCAAGCAATTTCTCGGCCAGCAACCAGATACGCGAAAACATGTATATAAAAACCACTGCTCTCAGTGCAAGCCTGAGAACGGCTATGCCCCGGATTTAGCTGTTACTTTATTTAGTTTTTTACTTTATTTACTTTATTTTCTGGGCATAGAGGCGAAGCGTTTCTATGCCCAGAAAATGTGGACATTGAACTACGCCAATATCCAGATCCGGTCGGTAATGTCTATGATTTTTTTATTATATTCTTCGCTATGCCCACGAATTTCGGTCCGCGTTAGCTAGACAAAGTCGAACAATCAATCTGTCGGCGCTCATTCCACTGCTATTGAGCAGAAAAACTCGCGATGGGTCGGCGATGATAGACACGAAACAAGCTAGCAGCGATTTTATCGCTGTGAAAATACTCCCCTCATCTCTGTCTCGAGCTTACGCTCGTTTCTTCAGGCGTTGCATTATTCGTAAATAATTCGAGAAGAAAAAGATTTTCTTCTGTCTAATTCGCAATTTTTAACATAGACGCAACGAGGTTGAAAAGCGCCCACTTTTTACAAATTTTATACTCGCCAATTTTATGTAAAATTTTAAATAAAGAAATTTCATTTTTATAAATGATCATATGCATGCACGCGGTATACGAATTATGGAAACGAAATTATACGCTAGTATTTGTTAACTAAGCTAGAGGAAATGATAATGACAAAGCGATTTATTCGTCATCGATCTCTATTTGTTTATAACTTAATATTTAACGAGTGAAATTGAATAGAAACGAAATTATAGTGGAAATCCATTCTTATTGCGAATTTATGACAAATTACGGAAATTTTCTGTTGTAATTAAACTTTTCTGTTAGAGCATTAATTATTTCAAAGTTATTTCGAGATTCACTCTTTATCTTATACTCGTATATAATACTTTTAATGATTATATAAAATGAAATATGTCTGGCAAATTATATTGTAATGACAGCTACGGATAATGTTAAGATTTTTTTCATTTTTAGCAATTTTATACATACGAGGGGCATCCCAAAAGTTTCTCTACCTTCGGAAAATGAAATAAAAGGACAATTAGACTATTTTTTTATTTTATTAACTTTATCCTGAAGTTACTTCTCAACGTAGTCATTATTAAACTTTTTGTAATGTGACATTAGTTTTTGAATACTAATGTTATAAAAAACCGTGTTCATGAATCGGAACCACGATTTCACTTCAACCTTGACTTCATCGCCGCTGTCAAAACTTTTGCCATCTCTTTTGTTTTTTAAGCGCAGGAAACAGGTAAAAATCATATAGGGCTAAATCTAGAGAGTATGGTGGATGATCAATAATTTCCTAATGAAATATTCGTAAACAATCCTATGTTTGTCTTGCTGAATGAGGACGCATTGTCATGAAACAAAAAAACTTTCTTTGATAACAAGCCTAGTCTCTTTCGTTTAATAACAGCTTTCAGTGTTATTAAAATGTCGCAATATCGTTCAACAGTAATTGTTTTTCCTGTTTCGAGAAAATCTATCAAAATCATGCCTGTCATGTGTGTAAGAAAATTGTTGCCATAACTTTTCCGCCAGAGTGGACTACTTTACACTTTTTTTGGAGTGCTTTAAGTGACTAACATTCCTGTTTAAATTGTGTTGAATATTATTTATCGTAAGGCGACGGTTGTTTTGGACAATTGCACGAATTACTACGATAATGTCAGTTTGTTCACGTGCGCGGCCTACCGCTTCGAGACTCATCATGAATTTCCGTTTGACAATTAATAAACTCTAATCGCCATCGTCGAACCATTTGCACACTTAAGCATTGTTCCCCATATATAGAAATTAGTTGACGATGAATATTTATTGCACTTTCATCTTTTGCAGTCAAAAACCGAATTACTGCAGTATTAACCGAATTACTATAATTCGCAGTTGGACACGTCTATTGGCGTTTTCATAATTCAAATTTACTCAGCTAACAATGGCTGCAGTGAAGGCAACTCTGACAAAATGTTGCCAACATATTCCAAAGAAAAAACTACAATGCACAAGCTATTCGTATAATTAGTTTTTTTTATTTACGAAAGGAAAACTTATTTTTGGGATGCTCCTT
>NW_017304123.1:8073-8462 GCF_001594115.1 Trachymyrmex septentrionalis | reverse complement strand
AAAGAATTCATCTATTAAAATAAAGTTGAAGGTAATTGAAGAATCCGTTACGTATATTTTATTCTTAGAAATTATTGATCACATGCGTGCACGCAGTGTGAGAATTATATAAGATAATATTTTTACTCTTTATTATACAATTAAAGATGCCTGATATAATATAAAGAAATAAATAAGTACATGAATATCTGAAGTATGATGTGTTCTTTGTACTCCAATTGATTCATCCCATTATTCCCATTATTTACAAAAGTATTAAAGTGTGATATAATAAATTATCTCAAACTATCGGTTTTTTTTCATATGTGTACCTTAATACTTTTATATGCAGAATAATTAGAGAAAGCAAATTTTAAAAATTATATAATATTATATATAATATTATATAT
>NW_017304123.1:7104-7933 GCF_001594115.1 Trachymyrmex septentrionalis | reverse complement strand
ACATATATATATATATATATATAGTATATACATATAATAGTTCATTTTAAAAAAGGGAGGTAACCTCTATATGTATTTGTAGAATACCTCCATGTAGAAAAAAAATGTCATCAATAAATACGTCTCCCTTAAAACTATTCCACTTTTACCTAAAATATTTTTCCGTATTTTCTACGTTTTTTTGAAATATTTGTTTGTTACAAACGCCCGCAAGCACTAAAAGTGTCAAAGCAAATGCACATACTGATTCATAAATATTATAGATAATAGATAATGAAAGAGTGAGAGAAGGGAGAAGGAAAGAGAGATGGAGGGAGAGAGGAAGAGAGAGAGAGAGAGAGAGAGAGAGAGAGACGGACAAAGTTATAACGATTTACGAAAATAAAAATCTTAGCAACTTAAATAGTTGGGCCCCTTCACCACGTCAAGGTGATTCTCATGAAGAGGAAAAATGCGAGATAGCAAACATTCAGAAAACAAATCTGTATTTTTGCTAATTAAGTAATTAAAGTGTTTAATTAATTATAATAGTAATTACAGGGTGCGGCAGAGAAACTTACTTTTTTTAAAGGTTAATAAAAACGAAACTATTGCAGATATCGGTATAATTCTTTTTTCCTCTTACAGATCACCTCATCAAATTTTTTTTCATGCACTTTTGAAAATTACATCTATCAAATGACGGCCGCCGTTGTCTATGCACTGATTGAGTCGATTTCTGAAGTTTTGCGTCACTCTCTGAAGCATGTCCACCGGTATTTCGGCGATGGCGTTCCGAATGTTTGTCTTCAGGTGAGCTAGGGTCTCTGGTCGATCGTTGTAAACAATA
>NW_017304123.1:0-6983 GCF_001594115.1 Trachymyrmex septentrionalis | reverse complement strand
ATATATATATATATATATATATATATGTCAAGATGGGACTTACTACTACTCTGCAAGGTTAGGTTTTTGAGAATGATTCAAAGGTCCGATCTTCGTGATTGTCCAAGGATTCCAAGGGGAGAGTTGACCCAGCGATGTGGAGGCTCCGGTCGAGTCACTTGACTATAACGAAATAGATCACTCAATCTAATGGATCGCGGCTCACCACTAAGATCGGTGGAGCAATAAAGTCACGGACCGGCGAAGTGTCGGCTTGCTATGTAACTAGTGTAGTCCCGAACCGACAGAGTTTCGTGTCGGAGATGGAGTTTGACTGACTGACTGTTCGTGAAGGTCGTCCTTTTTGACGACCCGTGACGGACTGTCCTTTTTATATTCGCGAGTAGTGGTGCCGAGTGCAGAACTCGCATATGTTACTGGTCTAATCTAGGATTAGGATTAAGGATATCGATTGTGAAATAAAATACTGAGATATGTGTCTAAGACAACTTCCGCCATCGACCATTTGCCAGATGTTCAATAGTTTAGAATCACACGTGTCATTTATTACAGACAACTGCTGTTTCAAGTTTGTAATTCTTAATCTATTTATTACTTCTTCTGTTCCTCGGGATAAAGTTCGTCTATTCGGTACTTGGTTCAAATATTTAATCCAACAACTTCGTCCCAAGTGGATTATTAGTTTAAAAAGGCAAATGTTATTCGGCTCGCTACTATTGTAACCTCCTATAGTAGAAACAAATGATCTACCGGTGTTACTTGTTAATAATTTTTATAGTAATGACGAAAATTCTAATCAAAGAAAAGAACGGTGGAGTCTGAACGTAACACTTTCTTATCAAGTAAATCAATATGGAAGTATGAAGAAGGAATGATTGGGAGACAAAGGATTGAATAATTTTAAACAAAGAGTAATATAATTTTAATATTCATTTATTTAATATTCTCATTTTTCATATAGTGCATGGTATACAATATGATCTGAAACATATGCTATCAATTCACATTTGATACTAGAATTTCTCATAAATCTTGCGCAAAATATTTACCGTATCAAATTTATTTATAATGCAATTTTGATGTAAATAAGTCATGAAATATTTGAATTTATCGCTTATACTATTCGTACGATAACATAAATCGGAATACACGTGTTCAACGCATTGTTCACGTTCAAGCATAAAAAATATAGTCGATGGTTTTATTATTATTATACATTACTGAATTTTACGCGATGTTAAAATATACTCGCGTTAATTTCGAATTTCTTACTCGATGTTACGTCCAAGCTCAGGAAAATGGATTTAAAGAGAGAAGAAAGTAGACAGGATGTAGTGTGGAAGGACGGTCAGACTCTTGTCTCGCATGTATCCGCACAGAAGCAAATACCGCGAGTCGAACGCACCCTTTTTATTGCTTGCTTCGGAATATGGGTCAACGTCTCGTAAAGACGCTATGACACCTGTTTCCTACGAGCGGTGCGATCGTCGATCCGAATTTTGAGACAGGGAAATCCCTTTAATTCGAGAATGGACCACATGCGAGCTCTGAAAGGGTAAGGTTTAATGATTACGAGATTTTATTAGAGGGTTTCAAAAGTGAATAACGAGAGCGAGAAGAATAATTACACATTATTTAACATTATTTATTATTGCTAATCAAAAGATAAGAATAACAGACGGTTATATAACAATAGGCGTATTTATTATAACTAATCTATACATTTTAATCTATTATTGTACATAAATACCGCAACAGTCTATTCAGTAAAGGGCATACGCTTTATGTACATCGTGTAGTTGGCAGAATCGGGATTTGATTAATCTATTTCGTGGATGGAAACGGAGGAAGGAGGGAAAAGATGTAAAAGAATTCCACTGGAACTAGGAATGGATTGGCGAAATTCGAGAGGAATACAGGGATACAGGAGGTTGAGTTTTGGCCGGTGATGGCATTCCGGATTTCCTCAGGATCGAAGTAATAAGGGCCGATTGTGTAGGCCCCCTGAGGGATAGATGCGGTAGTAGTCCGCGGGAATTGACTGATGAATGACTCGAGAGTGTCACTCTCTAGGATTCGGAAATAAGATCTAGGTAGGGGCGAAGAAATTTCCTCTAAAAACTCCACGCTGTCCGTGGAGTTTATCAGAGACTGAATTCCTCTGGGGAAAATTGGGATAGAATTGACCGACGAATCGGGTGATAGTGGGGGAGTATCGGGAAAGATTCTCTTCGTCAGTGCGAAAACGCGGGTAATCGAGGAGGAGGCGAAAGAGTTTGCGGGGGAGGTGAAAGTGTTTGAGGGGAAGGTGAAGGTAGTTGAGGGGGAGGTATAACCTTTAACTGATTAGCCGGCGGAGTCGGTGGCATGCACGCGCGCATGTGTGTGTGTGGGTCAGAATGGGACTTACTGTTGTTCTGCAGGTGAATCCAACTGAATTTCTTTGGTCCCAGCACTCTACGGAGGGTTCCCACTCGGATGCGGAGGCTCCGGTCGAGTCACTCCTATTCAAAGTTCAAAGAAGATGGAGTTCGACTGAGAATTGCGTATAGTCGCAAACCGACAGAGTTTCGTTTAGAAAAAACTGACGACTGACAACTAACAACTGACAACTGACAACTACATGTAGTCGCAAACCGGCAGAGTTACGGTTTGGAAAAATGACTGACGACTGCCAACTGACACCGGCAGAATAACGGTTGAAAAAATGACTGACGACTGCCAACTGACACCGGCAGAGTAACGGTTGGAAAAATGACTGACAACGTATATGACGCATTCTCCGTCAAATTGATCATCCCCCTGCCCATTTTAATTTTTGAGATAAGATGCTTTATTATAATCTAAAATTTTCCTTGAAATGTCTATTTTTTGATGCCGTATGGTGTTTTCGAAAATTTAAAATAACGGTCTCAAAATAGCGACTGAAATGAAAAAAGACATTGGAAAAATTAATAATATTGAATAAATGTACACAACGTGATGTAGGGATCTGATCTATGTGTGTGTGTGTGTGTGTGTGGTGTATGCGCACGTGTGTGTTGCCTTAGCATCGATTGCTAATAACTATCGCTAGAACTCTTGAGGAGCTATCTAGAATTGCCAAAAATTTTTCATCCCTTGGATGTTAGAAATTTTTTAATCTCTATCATATGAAAATTGTTTTTACTACATTAATTAGTTTTCTTATAATTAATATATTTTAAGATTAATAGTATTATAAGATAATATAAAGCTTCAACACTTATTGAGTTATGTTATTATTACCTTGAGAAATGCTAAATTGTTTTTGACGAACAATATTCCTTCGACCGTATATTTTCCGCTACGTACTTTCTCGGGAAGAGATTAATCAAATTATGATTTAAAATTTTATACGCAAATGTCTTGATAATTAGTGGATGTCTTGGATGTTAAAAGATTGATTTTTACATGATTTGTTTTGACACGCGTGTACCACACACGCACGCACGCACGCACGCACGCATAGATCAGACCTCTACATCATATTGTGTACATTTATTCACGATATCATTAGTTTTTCCATCTTTTTTCATACTTGTCGCCATTTTGAATTTGCTATTTTAAATTTTCAAAAATGTCGTATGACCGAAAAATACACATTTAAAGAAAAATTTTAAAACCTAATAAAGAATTTTATCTGAAAAATTGAAATGGGCAGGGAGATGGCCGATTTGACAGAGAATGCCCCATATACATTATAAATTTTGTTCTAAATGCTCCATGCGATTATAGAATTTTAAAAATTTAAGTTATTTTTATGGCGACTTGTTATTTTATATTTTGAATGCGTTAGATTTCACAATATTCTACAAGAAATTCTAGAACGATAATTTTGTTCAGCAGCAAATACTTTCTGAAATGTTATAATACGTATTCCGAAGATTTTTTCTGCGCTAAATACGATGTTGTTGACAGAATTTACATTGTGTGTGAAGATTTTGTGTAAATTGCGATAAAATAAGCAAAAAGTAACATTTTGATCATTTTTAACATTTTTTATAGTAAACAATATTAAGTGAAATAAGCTGAGAAGTGTTTCAATACGAATAAGGAAAAAGAAAATCATTTTTAATCAAAGTGGGTGTTTGTGTTTAGTAATATTCACATATATACAAGTAATTATACAAATACAATTACACAAATACAATTTTTACAATAAAATGAAAAGTCGTTTTGAAATTATGGCTACGAAAACAGTCATAACTTGATGAAAATAAATGATACGGTCGTTTTCTAAAATTCTCTCTCTTTTAAACTCTTGAATTATCCTTTTAGACTCGATAAACTTTATTTAGAAACAAAGTTTTGTTTTGCTGTAAAAAATATTGAAAACAGTCAAAAATGTCATTTTTTTGCTCATTTCATCTCAATTTACTCAAAATTCTGATGTATGCTACACAAATTTTACCAATGGCATCAAGTTCATCAAGAAAAAAATCTTTGAGATATGTATAGAATTAAAGCAAAGTAAACTTTTTCCGACTAGAAAAAAACCATTTTTCTTTTCTAGAAGGAACTTAATTGGACCAGTGCATAAACTCAAAAGCAAAGTTGAGAAGTAATGCGTTATTTGTAATAACTGTCATTACTTTTCTCATTACTTTTTTTGTCTGTAACGTTATTTTTTATCGTTATTTTAATTTTTATCGGATGGGTTAGATTAGATCATATTTCGATTGCTGGCGCTAAAAGATATTTAGCTTTTGTGTTTTAAAAGTGTACTTTTAGTTACTCAAGTTGTATTGTTGTTTATAACAAATGAGTGAAATATTTAAAATTTTGTCTTAATGCTTGTCTAAATATACAAATATATATTTATCATTTAACATTGTACTATCTATAAAAAAAGGTTATTAGGTGCAATACATACATTTATAAAATGTTAACTTTCTTATTTTTATTTCTTAAAAAATATTTTATGTTTTATGTCTTAGACGCTATTTCAATAATCACTATCAGTATTAAAATTTTGTAATTCATATTACATATAAGGGAAACCGGCACATCAAGAGTCACAAAAAGTCAAACTCTTAAAAGTAAATCTATATATAAAAATTGTTATATCATTTTTTTTAAATAATTAAAGCGTAATGCTTATTTTAAAATTTGATAAGTATATTTAGTAAATATTTATTAGCTTTTAAGAAAAAAATAAAAACATATTTTTTAAGAAATAATCCATGATGCCCCGTATTCGGGGGATACCATAAGTCATACATAAAATAATAGGATTATGCAAGAAATAACGATGAAGAAATTTAAAAAGTATCTTCAATCAACTTACACATTTTTAGCATAATCACTAATACAATGGAATATAATTACAACTAATAATTATTAAATAAGAGAGTAAGAAATTATAAGAAAACAGATAAGAAATAATTATTAATATAAAATAAAAAATTTATTACGATAAAATAAAATTAATTACTTAGAAGTATAAAGTGCCCTTTTAATACATATATTTTCTGTATTGTCCAGTTTCATCATAAATATTTAATGTATGACCCATGGTATATCCCAATTATATATTTAATTATACATTTAATAGGAAACTATAAAAAATAAATGTTAAATTATTATTTGTAACAGATAAGAAAAAATGCGCACAATCTTGCACCTTATCTTCATACATACCTTTTACTATAAAAACAATATTAAAACATTTTTATGCTGTTAAAAAGTTACTATTACACAAAAAATTATGACTACTATTAATGAACAATTTCTTCTCGATAAAATGTTAATTTAATTACTGCCACCCCTAGATAAAAAGTATGGACGAAGAAGTAACAGTTGTATTGTATCAGTAGTATTAATTTAAACATTTCAGTTTATGTTAAACAGTCGATGACACATAGTGTCCCCAGTTTTCCCTATACTATGGATTTTCAGTATTAGAAACGAATCTTAAAATACATTTTTAATAATAGGAGAAAGTGGAGGAACTGTGTGCAGTGGATAATTGTGCGCATCCTGGTTTGGTACTTTTTCAATAAATGAAGCTATCACTGTGGTGAAATTTTTACGTAGGAGGTCATCCTCTTAAGATATAACTATAAAAGATATGACATAAATACGTTTGCTAACCAGAGAAATACAATACAAAACAGTAAAATCACATCTTTTTGTTGTTATTTTAGCAGTCAGAAAATAAGCTGGTAAGTTAGTATTTTTAATTTGCTTGATTAAAGTTGCAGACGTTATTAAAGTATGTTATTATGTGCATCTTTTGAGCTGTTATTTATTAAGTTTGGTTAAGAAATGTTGAAGTAATCATATTTCATATCGAATCAAGTTGCGGCGGACAACTGTGCGCAAGTGTTTTGAAGTGCGCATAATTACTCATCTTCTATATATGTACTATATGACTAGCACTAATTTTTTTGTTTTTTCTTTGCATTATTATTTTATTTTGCCAAAGTCTATGTGTATTATTATTATATTAGTTTTGTATTTTTGCTTTATATATGTAATATATATTTAAAATATATTTAATTTATATTTATATTGCAATATAACAAATATTACAAATTACCTGATTTCTTTGTCAACATTCCATAATTCATTCATTTCCTACGACTTTAGCTTTGCGCACAATTACCCGACGCGCGAGAAATTTTTTTCGTTTCTTTATTGAATGAAAATCAGTTCGATATGAGGATACGTAATGGTAGAAGAATGTTTATAGTTTCTATTTCCATACTTATATCGCTTTGAACTTGGAAAATCATTTCAGGACAATAAATTTCCCTTAGGTGCGCACAATTCACTCACTTTCCCCTATTAATGTTTAAAACAATATTTAAATTAAATTCAGTAAGTGGAATTTAATTCTTGACAATTGTTTTTATCAGATTCAGTCGTTTTTTTTGTGTAGAAGCATCAAATGAACTTAATTTTATCAATTTTGTACATGAGAGAGCTAAACTTAACAATTTCTCGAAAAGTAACGATTC
>NW_017304122.1:0-5564 GCF_001594115.1 Trachymyrmex septentrionalis | reverse complement strand
GCTTATTAAATTCCTTTCAAAATGACCTATTATTTTTTTAAATTCTGCTAATAAACTTCTAGCATTTACCAAAAATGAACTCAGTATCTCATAACATAGGAGCCTTTTCTCTAATATATATAAAATATGTGCACATATGTTTTCTTATTGTTTTATTGTTTAGAATAATTTTAAAAATCTAATTTTTAAAAATTACATTCTAATGTGTATAACAATTAATGCATACAATACTTCTAAAAATTAACTTTTAATTTAACTTAATTTAATGTCTTAATGTAACTTTCAACTAATTCAATTTTTTATTCAACTTTTAAATTTTATTCAACTTAAAAATTTTTTCGGAATTTAACAAAAACCTGTCAAAGATTGAAAATGCTGTCAATATCGATCTGATTGCCATTTCTTAACTTGGAAAAGTCGTAAACGCCATCGACATTGAATCAATTCGACATTGAATCGATTCATTTCTCCCTGGGTAATCACTGATGGTCACTTCTAAGATGTGTAAGCCTGCACTATGACTATACTTGGATAAAGAGAGTAACTCTCTACAAAGTTTTCTCAACCCTAAAATGTAATTCTCTCAAAATATGTAATAGTAGTAAATACAACATATTAAACGTGTCTATGCACCACATACACGCATTACATATTACATATTATATCTGTTTATATAAGAATTTTAATTACCTGTACAAATTTAATAAAGAACAAAAAGTTTTTGATCACTGAGTTTTCATATCTCTTTCCAACAGAAATTATTAAAACTTTAGCGATTGCAATGCTCAAGTATGATTTTGCGAATATTTTTTCTGATGTTTTAATTATCCTAGTAGCAAGGTATCGTCTATATTTGACGTAATTAATTTGACATAATTAATTTGACGTAATTAATTTGACGTAACTAATTGGTCATTCTTAATAAATCTAAAATCCTATCATCGTAAAAATGACGTGGATTTGTCACAGCTACATAACGTCAAATAAATCAACGTCTAAAATACGTCATTATTTTCGTATTATTCGTATTAATGATATAAATGAATAACATTATTAATAGATCATTAATAACGTTACCAATACATCATCAATTAGTCATTTATCTGACGTCAATAAATATGACATTGTAAATACGTCATAAATAAATGACGTCATTAATTGGTAAAAAAAATAACGTCATTGTTACATCTTTAATAGATCACATGACATCAATAATTCATAATGACTATAACTATCGATGTCAAAATGACTACAGTTTGCTATCTGGATATGCTCTTGCATAAGTGACAAAACGATGATGTTCTCCCTTTTTATCGACAAGCAGTGAAGTTGCAACGAGACGCAATTCTCCATGCGATATCCACGCAGGATATTGCAGTGAACTTTCAACGATGACTATACGTAGCCAATACGAAGCATCGTCGGTCGTCCTCGGACGTCTTCGGGGGTTGCGTCGACGTCCCATCGGTTCCGTTGAGGCGCAGCCGACAGTTGGTGGCATAACGTCGCGATGGATGTTTTATATTGAGTGTTCGTTTTTACGCGGTTGATTCTTGGCCTCCGTACTTAACAAAAAGAAAAAGTTTGATAATGTAAATATTCCCGTGATAAATTGTTTATATGTAATCATCTCTCGTCGAGTTGGAAGAACATGGAGCATTTTGCGGAAATCCTTGAGAGCTTACGGTGGTTACGCGGTTGACACTGATGGTCTGTATAACAAAAATTTTTTGTGGAAGATATCAATGGTTTGCGATCACGAGCTATCGTGAATAGATTAAGCATTAAGACGCTCGCATGCGAGAGATTTGGGAGGGATAAATTTAGCGATATAATAATTCTACCTTGCTCGAGTAACAAGAAAAATAATTTATTTTATGTATCAAATTTTTATAAGAAATTTAATAGAAGCAAAAGAGAAGAATTACTCTCTTTGCTTAGATGCGTAAGTGCGACTGTGATCAAAAAGTATTTTCATATAATGTGCATAATATAAATATATTTTCACACGTACAAAATTTTACGGTAAAAATTTAACGGGATAAAGATATTCTCTGGAGAAAAATGTGTAAATGGAGACAAAGATGGTATACGACGAAATACACTACGAGTTCTAATTTGTTCTTATTTGAATGATTAAGAGACCTTCTTTATTAACGGTGATAACATCTTCTTTTTCTAATGAAAACTTTCCTCAAAATATAAATGGGGAAATAGAAATAAATGTAATGCAACCTTTGGCAGAAGAGGAATCTCTCGGTATTTAAGTAACAAAGTAAAGAGATCTGCGGCTTCGCATATATTATTAAAAATTCATCAAAATTTGGCAGGAAATGGAGACAATTTTCTTCACGAAGAGAGGAAGGTGGATACAGTATGTAAAGGGGTGAATTTTTGGATTATTTAAGTGGTCTAAGAGAACATTTATTTTTGTATGTAACAGAATATTATGTACTGTGAAAGTTGAATGAAGATGAAAGTGATCGCGTTATGCAGGGTAAAAAAGTAAAAGTGTCAGGCGCAGGTGAATACGGAAAGGGAAATAAAAATCTTTTGCCATTATTCGAATCAGAAAGAAAAGTTTCTTGTGATATTTCCGGTATAGATTATCATCATGTCCGCATTTGGTACAAAATCCGAATGAAGTATTTTTTTTTTTTGAGACACGCAAAAATTTGATTATCATCTATTAAATAACCATTGCATCATAGAGAGAAATGATACTTCGATGTTACTTACTAGAAAAATAATTTAATTTGTTATTGGGATGTTGTGCCGTATTTATATTGCTTCAGACACAAAGGAAAAAAAATTGTGTATTATCGTTGATCATTCGAGAGAATATATTTTCTACTATATCATCAGAATTCGCGAACACAAAGCACGCTGCTCGGACTTTTAGATAGATTTATACACGTAGGATTCTTTAGTCTTTATTTTTTGCAAGGATTTTTATTTCTCATGCATAATTTTTATTATATATTGTGTTCTATTTAAATATATCGCTTCAATTCTATATTGCACATTTTTCCCTATGACGTTATAATTATATCTATATGCACAATAGTGACATTTTTTAAGACAAGGATGGAGATAAAAATTTAGATATAAAAATGACCGAAAAAATTATAAACTTTGAATAAAAAACATAATAAGAAACAGTTTTGTATTTTGGATCTAAAAGTTTTATTTAAATATACATTTTGGAAGCATTCAACGATTTTGACGTTGTACTATTATTCTAGAATTCAATTTTTGCATTTATTTAAAAGATTTTTGTATGAAAATACTTATAAAGGCCGATTTTAAATGTTAAGTAAATGTTTCGAACCATTATGTTAACACAATTAAAATTTTAATAGAATAATTGATGCTATTCTTATTGTATATTGATTATAATTGTATGTTCTGAATTTAAATTAGTAAGACAAGTTTGTCGAACTATCTCCAACTATTCTTGAATTGATATTATATTAAAACATTCTTCAATAATCCAAATTTAGAATACATATAGATAAAGATGATTTGGGACAGTACAGGTGACATGAGATAATGTACTTTCATTGAATTCGGCCGTCTATTTATAAATTACTAGAGGAAGTTAAAAAAATTTTCTTCCTTATTGATTGATATATCTAAATTATTGTGATGGTCATTAATTGTGTTTTAACAGTAATGATACAAAGTTGAAAAAAACGATGAGGCAAATTCAATTTTTTAAACAAAGCGACTTTACGTTACAGTTTTTATATCAATGGAAAATAACTCGATTTTCCAGTATTTGTAAAACCATTTATAGTCTGGTCTTTAATATGCAAGCTGAGATAGAACGAAAGAAAGTAAGCTCAACTATAATATGCAAACTTATAAAGTTAATATGCAAGCTGATAGATTAAAAATACTGAAAAATCCAACCATTTTCATCGATAAAGGAAATTATGATGTGATGGAGCAACTTGGACATAAGGTTCTGTTTCAAAACGTCAAAATACATAAGAATATGAGCCGATGGAGTAAAATTTTTCGATGTATATTGTTTTTGAGGGTTAATTGAGAGGGGAGGAGATGGGATAAATTAATAATTTTTTTAATATCTTTTTTATCATATATTTTAATTTCTACATGACAAAAGGAACTGTTCTGATACTTTTTAAAATAAAATGATTAATGGACCCCTCTATATTTAAATAATTGGCAATGTCGTGGTGAATATACAATGTCATATATAATTTAGAGTCAGTGTGCCATCGATGGATCGGTACAACGGACGGATCAGTTAAATATTTTTGTTATACGTGATATCGCGCCATTTGTAGTGGAGAAATTAAAATGTTACAATTTCGTAAGCTACATTTTTGTGCGTTTTGATCTTATTTTTCCCGATTTTGCAAAGCTCACTGAAACTATTTAATGGAAATATACTTATATTAATCTTAATAGCTCATTAAAGTTGAAGATATACGTTTTAAAATGGAATACTTTATTTTCGGCAACTATTTACATCTAGGCATAGTATTATAAATTATCTAATAATTGATATATTTCCATGAATGGACAACGGTTAATCCATAGCATGTTGTATGGAATAATTAGATATGACAATTACGGCCATAAGAAATGCTTACCAATCCGGTAATAAAGCATAAGACATATGTAATTATTTGTTTTATTATATAACGATTCTTTATGTTTCATTATAAAAATTTATATTAAAGTTTATATTATATTTTATAAAACTATAAATTATTCTATAAATAAATTAAAAAACAGTAAAAAAGTAAATACATTAAACGAGCTAATGTTAAGTGTACCAAATAATCTTTATTAATCACAAATCATAATTTTTTGACGATAAGTTTTAACGATACGTTTCGACTATACTTAGTTCTCATCTCAGCTACAGAAATACATAAATACTCAAATATCTAATTATATTAACATATTATGACGCATTATGATGTATCATCTCATATTCGAGTTACAATATAAATATAACAGATTTCTAAAGATTATCTCACCTTCGTGTTACAAAGAACGGTATATCGCAACTATGTCATATGTAATCAAATTTAATAAATAATAAACGATGTAGTGAAGAGTCCGTACCAATTTATAGATTAATAAGCGAGAAAGAGCAGTCAGTATAAAAGAATAAATTCCAATTGTATTAATGATGTAGCTTGATGTTAGATTATATAAATGATTGTATGTATATCCTTAATAATATTGGTAGATAAACTGAATAAAATAAATTATCATCAAAATTGATGTTATAAAGAAACTACAGTTTGTAACTTAAAAAATATCTTTAACAAATAAAAACTATATAGTAAACCGATAATAAATTATAACTTTATATACGTGTATAAAAATTTCATTTGAATAAAAGCAGACAATAAATATAAATAACAAACGCTTTAAATTTATAATGTCAATTAACAAAATTAAATATAATAATTATTAAAGAATAAAGAATAAAGATCATGTAACATTTATATTAATCATGAAGGCAAATACATATTATATTAGGTTAAGTAAAAAGTCATCGCGTATTTTTTAGCTCA
>NW_017304121.1:0-5348 GCF_001594115.1 Trachymyrmex septentrionalis | reverse complement strand
TGTGTGTGTGTGTGTGTGTGTGTGTGTGTGTGTGTGTGTGTATTGATAGCTACAAATTAAAGATTATAAGTATATATAACTTTATCATATGGGGAAAATTTACTTATCTTAGAAAAATTACTTATCTTAGAAAAATCTTGCATTTAAATGTTATGTAACATGGCTAAAAAATAAGGTATTGGAATAAAAAAAATACATTTTATAGAGAGTGAACAGTCAACTTTGGATCAGAATTTCAAGATAACTTTAATTTAAAAAGAAATATTAAATGCTGTAAAAAGTCATTTTTTGTACATATTTCTACATTCAAAATTTTAGGATCACATTCAAAAATTTAGGAAACTTTGATTTAATGTAATTTTTTCTTGTAAATAAATACTATTTTAAATTTATTATGTAGACTTGAACTTTTATTGTATAATCATTTGGACTTTTTATAATCATATTCTACAATATCTGGTCTTTTTCTGGAAAAAAAATATAATGAAAAATTTGCATTTGTGTTAGAATTATACACAATATTCAAATGAATTTGAGAAAATTAGTGTATAGACTGTATATATGAAAATGTAATGTGCATTTTTAGGCCTATCTAATTAATAATGAAAATTGTTGCAGGTTGATTTAGAACCTCAGGGAAGATTACGACTAATAATAGCAATGTGGAATGCGCCAAGTAAGAAAAATCTCAATGTTTTATAAGTATACATGATTTAATTAACGTGATTTAATATTTTAGTTCGGCAACCAAGTTTTCATGGGGAGTCTAGTGGTGAAGCACGTAAGGCACGTAATAAAGGCAAGAAAGATCGGCATGAAAGAGAATTTCAAGAGAAAGAAGAGCCCTTGAGTCGCCAGAGAGTGATGCGACGAAGGGTTCATCAAATAAATGGACATAAATTTATGGCTACCTTTCTGAAACAACCGACGTTTTGTTCGCACTGTCGTGACTTCATTTGGTATGTATGCCTGTAGAAAAACATCGCTTCTGTTATTTAAGATTCTATATACAATACTTCTTGATCGCTATCTTTGATAGCAGAGTGCGTGCTATCTCAAAATAGGAAAATGGGAGCATGCTTAAACTGTATATTTCACCCGTAATTACATTTACAAACACATCAAAATTTAGTTAATAGTACATCTCGAATTAATCAATTAAAAAATTTGCAAAATGCAGGATTGCATGCATTGGGTATTTGGTCTTTTCTCATTATCTGTATTAGTAATGTCAAGGAAAGGTATTTATTAGCTAGTATGTAATTAATATTGGTTTGCATTGGAGATTGGATTATTATAAATAATTATTTTAACTCGAGAGACTCAAGTACAGATTAGAATAAGCAAGCTTGGTATTGCTACCAGGGTACATTCTCTACAAACACTATTTGGGATTTTTTCTGTTTTAAACAGGGTTACATGTTGGGTTTTATAAAAATACATGCCTTATATAATTTGCTGAATCCATTTCAAAATATTTAGGTGTTGGAACATTTGCACAACATACTGTTCTAATTAGCAATATTTTTAAATAAACAAATACTTTGTAAAATAAAAGTTTAAATATTGACTAGGATCTATGAAGTGATTTGATCAATCTTTCTCATCACACAAGTCATTAATCATATCAAAATCAAGGAGTAGTATAGATGATGACTAAGCATGGTTGAAGAAAGCAAACGTATGTGTCTTAGGAAGGATTATGAGGATGTGACGTGTTTTGTCTATTATATTTCAGGGGCTTTGGCAAGCAAGGCTATCAGTGTCAAGGTGAGAAGACACATACACTGTTATTAACAGATTATAGTTATGTATCCGCTTGCCGCACCCTTACGTATGAATGTGTGCAGTTATGAATGTGTATGTGCGAGTTTTAACGACGAGAAAAATCACGATTAAGACTCTTATTTCATCGATTTAACGTTTTACGTCTTTAATGCTTCATTCCTAACTACCATAACGTCCTATAATTGTCGCGTCAATTTATGCATTTTCTATTCACCACGACTAGTACACATGACCGCCTTGGTATTAATCTGCTTCATGATTAAATATTTTATTACTTAACTTATTGCTATATTAGTTAGTAACGTAAGGATTTTGATTCTTAATGTATTAGCTAGGTCTCTGTCTATCCTGATTTTATTTCGTTTCGATACAATTTAGATTTGTAGCTAAATAGTTTTTCAGTTTATTACATGTTATCCTTCAATACAAATTCCAAATATGCTATCTTAGAGCTTGATAATATTTTTAGTATCGAAACTACTGCTGATGTTGAGAATAATATTAAGTGAATTTCAATTTTATTTCTGCTTATGGTATTATTGTAAATAATTTCCGGATGCGTCTTATCACGCATGCAGCTAGCTTTGGACGTGCTGTTACATCTTGGAAGCGAGCATTTTTATAAGGGGATACTTTATGTATTGCTGTTTCAGTATGCACTTGCGTAGTCCACAAAAGATGTCATAACTTGGTGATAACGAATTGTTCAGGAATGAAAGAAGAGGTATGTTTATTAGTTATTTCTATAGTGACGTAACATAATAGAAACATCACAAGTAACTTACGTTTTGCATTATTAATTGACATTATTACCGACGAGATATTATTAAAATTAACTCTGGACAAATTTTTGAAAAAATTATCAAAGAGGTCTCAGGGAATACTCGGCAATAATGGGACTATTCCAAGGATATATTAATAAGGATTTTGCCTTCCTTAATCACCGTTTTATCAGAATCTTATTTGTGCATTTCTTATGATTAAACAGTGATTAAATAAAGTTGTGATTAAATGATTCAATCAGAAATTGTGTATTTGCGCGAAAAATATAATAATTTATATCTATGTGTATATACACACACAAAAATTTCTCTATATTATCAAAATCTTGATTTTATTTTACTAAGTTTTATCATTTTATTATTACTTTCTAAGATTTTAAAAATTTTTTCAATCAGATTATTGTAGTCGAAGGAGAGGAAGGGACTCAAATCACGCAGGCAACAGCACGCTTCAATATACACGTTCCCCATCGGTTTAATCCTCATAATTATAAAACATTGACATTTTGTGACCACTGCGGATCTTTATTGTACGGCTTCTTCAGACAAGGCTTGAAATGCGATGGTAATGTAATATTGTTTATATTGTTTTCTATAAAAATTTTTATTAAGTCAATTTATTAAATTGCGTTGTATTTTTCCTATAGTTTGCAACATGAATGTTCATAAACGATGTTATAAGAACGTTGCACCCAGTTGTGGTATAGATACCAAGGCTTTGAGTGAAATTTTGAAAAAAATAAATTTCTGTGCAAATAAGCAATTAAGACTTCCGAAGATTAGAGTATCTTCACGGCCACAAACACCTACAGTTGCAGAAAAGGATGAAGATAAGAAAGATCAAGATGATAAAAAATTTAAAAAAGATAAAAAGGGAATGAAAAAAGGACAGAAAAAAGGACAAAAAGACAAAACGATAAAAATATCTTCAAGGGATGATCAGACAGACGAATTGGGCGCAAGTTGTTCGAGTCAAAACGACTCAACCAAAGATGATTCGCAATTGAGTCAAAGAGATTCCACTAATTCCAAAGATGATTCGCAGTGGAGTCATAGAGACTCATCTTACGCCAAAGATGGTTCACAGTTAAGTTTAAGAGACTCATCTAACGAAGATGACGATAGAAACAGCAATGTAAAAAAAATTGGTTTAGATGACTTTAATTTTATTAAGGTTCTCGGTAAAGGTAGTTTCGGTAAAGTAATGTTAGTCGAACTGAAAAGTAATCCCGAAGAGATTTACGCCGTGAAAATCTTGAAAAAAAGTGTTATTATTCAAGATGAAGATGTAGACTGCACCATGACAGAAAAGAAGATTTTAATCCTCGCAGCAAAACATCCTTTCCTAACGGCTATCCACAGTTGTTTCCAAACGGTTGATCGACTCTTCTTTGTTATGGAATATGTGAAAGGAGGTATAAATTCCCATTTTAGAATAAAATGTGAAAGGTACCTTCTATTTTGAATACTCCTATTATCTCTTGATTTATTTCAGGCGATCTGATGTTCCATATCCAGAAGGCTCGAAAATTTGAAGAGCCGAGGGCACGTTTCTATGCAGCAGAAGTGACACTCGCGCTTCAGTTTCTGCATAAACATCATATTATATACCGCGACCTGAAACTGGACAACATACTGCTGGATGCGGAAGGACATTGTAAACTTGCGGACTTCGGAATGTGTAAAGAGAATATAATTGAGGGAGAATCGACGGCATCGACATTTTGTGGTACGCCTGACTATATAGCTCCGGAAATACTTCAAGAATTGCCGTATGGTGCTAGTGTTGATTGGTGGGCTCTCGGTGTGTTGTTATACGAAATGGTGGCTGGACAACCACCTTTCGAGGCCGAGACCGAAGACGATTTATTCGAAGCAATATTGCGAGATGACTTAGTGTTTCCAGTGTGGGTTTCTTCAGATGCAGTGTCTGTTGTAAAAGCTTTTATGACCAAGAATCCTGCCAAGCGATTAGGTTGTGTTGCAGCCGACGGTGGCGAAAATGCTATAAGGGTCCAGCCATTTTTCAAACATCTAGATTGGGAAGCTCTCGAAGCGCGTAAAGTAGAACCTCCAATCAGACCTAAAATTGTGAGTCTCGCGTTTTGTTATTTTAATTAATAAATACTAAATAACACAGGATTGTATTACATAATTGCTCCTCGAAATTTTTAGAAAAATGAAAAAGAAGCGATTAATTTTGATGCCGTGTTCACAAAAGAGGATCCTGTATTAACGCCGGATAGTCCAGACAAATCGTGCGACATCGATCAAGAAGAGTTTCGTGGATTCTCCGTAGTAAATAGAGACTTCAATCCATTCAGGTATACTACGCAGTAAGAGATGACAAGTTTCAATGTAATATCATCCTTCGATTTTATTGTAATTCGGTTTTATTGTAATATCATCCTTCTCGCTTAACGCGTTGCTTTGTACAGTACATTTGTTATCTTGTTAAGCATGAAAAACGGTTTTGAGACTGCTCGAGATTTCTGAGCTACGTCCGATGGAAATGATTCCATCTGTCGCAAAAGGAAGCTTTTTGACCAATCAAAACACATTGATGGCATGATCAGAAATATTAATAAGAATTCGAAATTATTAAAAAAACTTTATTCAATTTCAGATCAAATAGAATACGGTACATATAAATCAGGCGATGTCATAAAAAGGACTTTTTTCTTGATTTATAATGTTTGCTTGAATAGAATTCATTAATAATTTTCAATCAAAATAGATAAAGGCATATAATTTGCCAATAACTATCCCCGCTCTTTC
>NW_017304120.1:0-5034 GCF_001594115.1 Trachymyrmex septentrionalis | reverse complement strand
AATATAACAAACATATATAAAAATGATTAAAAGTAAATTTTTTAAGTTAAAAGAAATAACAATATATATATTAAAAAATTTTGAAAAATTATTATATATATTGTACTATTTGAGAAACACTTTATAATTATTTTAGAATTAATACTCGGCGCTTTGTATATCTGGGAGCTGTAACGATGTCATGTATAATCTTATCTTCTTTATCTATGAATTTAAAAAATAGAAAATTAACATATAGGGCATGGTTACCATTTGATTACTCATCAACGATACTGTTTTATTTGATGTATATATATCAACTGATAAGTTTGGCTACCGCAGCATTTATAAATGTTGGTTGTGACACTCTCATTTGTGGATTACTGGTTCATATTTGCTGTCAAATTGAAATCTTGATTTGTCGCTTGAAAAAAGTTATATTTTATTCTAATGTTCTCCGCGGTTGTGTATATCAACATTATCATATCATCAGGTTGAGTCTTATAATTTTATAAATTTTAGAAATTCTTATGTAATAGCTTTTAAATTATACTTCTTATTATAATACTGTTTTTATCTGATTTATTGCTTTAAAATATGTATATATTATTAATATGTCGTTACATAATCAAAATTAAATTTTAGACTTGCGTGTATTGTAAATACAAAATTTAGACTGATAATTATTATCCAATTTATAACAAGTACGTTGATAATATGCTTTAGCCTTTATCAAATAAGCAAAACAACTACAAAAGCCAAATATATTGAAATGATATTGTATATATCTTGCATGTTAACACAAATCTTCTTCTATTGTTGGTACGGAAATGAAATAAAAATAAAGGTATGGTAATAGACATTTAGTAGATGTGGTAAGTATAAATGCTTTAAAATAATATGTCAAATTTATTCAATCTATATTTAATAGTAAAATACTCATGGTATAATATTGTTAAAGTATTTCAATATTTAAGAGGTATATATCAGTAACTTAATTATCTTTTATTTCTTGAACAAAAATTACATCCATGGATGCATTTTACATATTTCAGTAGAGTCATCAAATAATTGATAACATTTTCGAAATGGAATGGCCAACACTGGATGAAAGTAAAAAGAAATCTCTAATAATAATAATGAGGCGGACAATTGTGCCTATTCAAATTACTTGTGCTTATATTATTCCTATGAATCTTGATTCCTTTATGGGTGTTAGTATAGATATTAGTGAAACTAATTTCGCCAAATTCTATTTTTAAGTATATTTAAATATGTTTTTGATTTAAGATATTTATAATATATGAGGAGCAGAATTTTAAAATGCATTTTATCCAAAATTTATAATTTTTAAAGACAAGAAAGAAAGTTACAAGAAAACTGCGTGCTTTACAGAAAATAACAATTTGCCATTCAGTAAGATATAAAATGTTCAAAATTGCTAAACAGTAGCTAAAAAAATGTTAAACAAATATATTTTGTTTGTCTCTAATTAAAGAACATAATATACTTTAAATGTCAAGATTTTTTTCAGCACATAAATTGATGGTGTAAAAATGCTTTCAGAACATCATTAAAGCTTAAAATATGAATCTCTTAACACTGAATACTATGTCATCTTTAACTTTAAAAATGAAATTTTAGACAAAATTCATTTTAGAACAATGCTGCTCATATATATTACTTTATTATACTACTAAAATAAACTAAAAATTTGAATTTAAGTAAATTTTAATTATTTTATTTTATTTAAATAATAAACTGAATTATGCACAAGAAATATAAATTTGGAATGACAAAAACAGATTCAACATCTTGTGTAATATAATAATATTATAATCTAATGCATCTAATATTATTAGCGAAATTAGTTGCAAATGTATTAATTACAGAATATATTTAAATCAAGATTAGGAGTGTTTATACACTAATTCTAGATACTCAAGACGTCGTATTCCACTTACAACTTACTTGAAAAAATACGGGTATAATTCTGTAAAAGATTGATGGCAAAAATATACTCATGAAATTAAATCTTAAAAGAGCGAGAAAAAAGGAAAAAGTATATATTTATACTGTTAGTATTTATAATTAGCATTTATTACGTTCAAATTATCTGACATAAAAATAATAAAGAAAAATTATCTGTGTTATCTTGTTGCACATTTTTCTTATTATTTTATATTTATTAACGTCTATTTTATATCTATTTTATATTTTGTACTTTCTTGCCTATTCTGTCTTTTATGACATATTTCACAAATGTAATATAATTTGAACATTTGCCTCTAACGGAAGTCAGAAATCATTGTGCCTGAAATCAATACGGAAATAGAATCGTACGGTATGGCAACGACTTAGCAACACGCTTAGTAGTCATAATAAATAAAATATTTTACTTGAGAAATGCAGATATAACTGAGTTACTTACATTAAAATTTATGATAAAATAGTTGGGACATTCATATTTTTCCGTTTCTTATGATATTTGTAACGAAATATAAAAACGTTATCTAAAAGGAGCATTATAATATAAACGTTGTATTTTTAGAGACTGTTATTATCGTACTTAACGGAACAATAAATATGTATTTATGGAATCAATGATTCAAGTCCGATATATTATGATAATAACATAATAGTAGGGACTATGGAATCTTTGAGAAAGAAAAGAACGTGGCACAAACGTTTTACGATTGTCAGTCGTTCAGAAAATGTCTTATTCGTTGTTTCTTAATATAGTTTAAAGATGCCATAGTTTTAGAAATATTGAAGTAAATAAAATTTTGTGCAAAATATTTTTTAACATCTCGCAAATAATTTTTTCTATATGATATTTGCAATTATTGTGCAAAAATTTAAGTGAAATTTAGATATAAGAAACCGACATAACGTGAAATAAAAGATGCGTGTCTTGCAATTAACCTTCAAGATTCTAACGATTGTTGGATGTTGGCGGCCACAATCATGCTCGTCATTTTACTTGCGTATAATATACGATGCATACACGGTTTTTATGATTATATTATTATATACTTTTTTGATATCGCAATTTTTGGATATTATCTGGAATGTTGACAATGCCGAAGATTTTACCGAAAATTTGTACGCCACGATGGCATCGGTTGTTTCGTGCTCTAAAATGCTCAGTTTATTAGTGAATCGAAAGAATATTAATATGTTAATCAATGTACTCATCGAAAAGCCATACAGACCATTGGAGATGGACGAAATGAGAATTCGATATAAATTCGATAGACTTATATAGTAAGTTTTACCACAATGCTAAAGATTACTTTAAAAAATAAGTTAATAATTAATTTAGAAAAACTTATTGTAAATTTTTATTTTGTTTTTTTTTATATGAAAATTATATATAAACACGTAGTACTATATAAATAATAACATCTAATTATTACAAATATCTTTATATTTTGATAATTAATAGTTAAATATTAGAAGTTGTGTTACATAAATAAGCGTAACTATCTCCACAGTTTGCAGTATCAATACACTCTACTATGCGATTTTGGTAGAAACAACTTGCGCATGTATAACCGTGACATCTTTATTCACGGTGTTCAGAAAAGGAAATTTAACATATAGAGCATGGCTACCGTATGACTATTATTCGTCTAGCATCATATTTTGTCTTACATATGCTCATCAACTTATTAGTCTGACGGCTGGATCGCTCGTTAATGTGGCCTGTGACAGTCTCATTTGCGGATTGTTGGTGCACATTTGCTGCCAAATAGAGATCTTAGAATGCCGACTGAGCAAAGTATCGAATGATGATAGTACTCTTCGCGACTGTGTACGTCACCACGACAGTATATTGCAGTTAGTTGTTTTATCTTATATTCTGCAAATATACACATATTACTAAAAAAGTAAAGATCTCACATTAATAAAAAACATTTTTTTTGTTATATATTTGTATATTTTGTTCTGATTCGAAGCATTTTGGTAACATTTTTTTGCATATTGTTATAATGTTTATCTTTCACTTTATTTCTCTTGAAAAATTTTGAAAAATGTTATTTATGTAATACATATTTTACAGATATGCACTCAGATTAAACAATAAATTTAGAATGACTATTGCTATGCAATTTGTAGTCAGTACATTGGTGGTATGTTCCAATTTATATCAAATGACTAAATCAACGAGTTTAAATGCGAGCTATCTTCCTTTAATATTATACATGTCTTGTATGTTGACACAAATTTTTATCTATTGCTGGTACGGAAACGAAGTAAAATTAAAGGTGCGAGTTAAGTTGTTATGCATTTTTTGGTTTTAAAAACCCAAAATATACATAATTTAATATTAAAGTCAATAAATAAATTTATATAACAATAAATTGTGTAATCAAATTTGTTAATTCTAATGGATTAATACTTTCTACGGTTCAAAATAATCAAATTTGTTAATTTTAGAAAATTAATGATACTTTGTTTATTTGAAATATAGAGCATTCAATTACTCGACAACGTTTTTGCGATGGATTGGATGACGATGAACAGAAACCTGAAAAGAAATTTATTAATAATTATGAGTCGTGCAGCAGTACCAATAGAATTTACCAGCGCTTACGTACTGTCTATGAATCTCGATTCTTTTGTTGGGGTTAGTAAAAAAAATTGAAAATTAATTTTCAATTTTATGATTTGTTATTGGTGCAATTAATAATAGATTTTATTTTTGATTAAAATATATTTTATTTAACTTTGGGAAATAAGAAAATGAATAATTTATATAGAAGTTAGTTTATACATAAAAATAATTTTGATAACAGCATACATACTAAGTTTACGAAGATAATGTATTGTTTATGTATGTTAGACTGATAAGAATTGTGAAATGAATTATAAGATCTATATACATTTGTTGCAGTTACTTAAAACATCATATTCTGCTTATAATATATTAAAACAAGTGTAGAAATCGTAAGTAAAAGACATGAAAAAATTGATTACTGAAATGTTTTCCAATACGTCATCTTATTGTTAATAAATATCTAGAAATATGTAGAAGTTTGCATCACAATT
>NW_017304119.1:0-4824 GCF_001594115.1 Trachymyrmex septentrionalis | reverse complement strand
AAGTGTAAATTATAATAGTACAGAGTAAAATAGATACTTACACAGTCTTCTTAAATAAAAAGTCCCAATTTCTGTCTACAAAAGCAGTAATATCGGACTTCCAATGAAAGTATCCTCTTCTACTAATACCATTCGATTTTTCACGTAAATTGTAAAGCGTCAAAATAATAACATTGAGCCATGGCATTTTATCGCGCACAACTGTTTCCTCGCCTAGTGGATTGCAAGAGGTACAATTAAGTTCGAAAAAAACATCTCCTACAAAAGAAACTGGTACGCCGCCTCTCTCTAAACATGTCGTATGTATTCTTCTATCGCATCCACCGCTACAACGTAACGATGGTTTATTGTAAGGGTCACATATTTTTGCACAATTCTTGCATTTTTCAATACTCTCGGCTTCGCTAGACTCTTGCGAATTTGTCGTATTTTCCATGTGTTTGTTAACAGTTTCTGACATTTTAACTTGCAGGAACGATGATAGTTCGTGGCAAAAAGCCGTGTTATTTAACTTCTATTGTGTAAACCTTTCTTACTTTTCTATTTTGGAACTTAAAAATTATTAAAAATGACAAAAATATGACGTGTTGTCGCACGTGTTGTATGCAAATCAAAAGTTGTGTCCGCTTTCACCAAACTTTGGTTAAGGTTCCTTTTCATGTTGATGCTCGACGCTCATTTCAACGTCAAAATACGTCACGTGGTCAAAATTAACGCTTGATATCCAATTTTTATCACGTGACTTATTTTGAAGGTGAAAATGAGCGCAAATGGGCGTCAGCATGAAAAGACATTTTTATAGGAATCTTTAACGAATAATCTGTTTTCTATTCATGCATTAAACTTGACGATATTATAATTCTTTTTCTCGCTTTCAACAAATATCAAACATATATCTATCTTGCTTTAAATTCCAAAAATATACTCAGCTACAGAAAACAGACGATAATTTAATTGTGATAGTACTACGGTAGTTCTGTCGATATAACATGCGCGAGTATTTTAATTCATCGATTCGTCAATTGCATTACGCACAAATGTAAAAATTACAATTGCGCACAATGCGACTGATCAATCGAATTAAAGAACTCGCCCCCATCTCAAAATCGATTTGGTGCGCAGTTTGGCAGAATTCGATACATAGTATATAAATACACATTAAATTATCTAAGCACGAAAATTTCGATTGAAAGCTTATGGACTTAATTTCTTATTAGTTGTGTATACACAGAAATACGACTGTTAATATACCAGCCTTAAAGTGAACTTGTTAGAAAGAGAAATTGTAGGACACAGGAAATGGAGTGCATTATACATAATCGTGTTTACATGAATTGTCTTTTATTTGAGATATACAGTTTATTATGAGAATACTGTATAAAACATATACACAGCTGCAAACACTTTTCCCGTTGATACTGGAAAAGTGATTTTCTTCGAGGTTTAATACTATTGGATTGTCGTACTAAACATTTTCCAATTTTTATTTTGGAAAGTTACAACATTAAAGATAAAAGTTAGCTTGGGGCTAAAGTATCAATTGGAAACTATGTTAAGAGAAATGGACGAGCGACCAAATATTACAATGTATGTTCAAGAACAGTGATCCTCTCTACATTGTAGTATTTATTAACATTAACATGATTTTGCTATTAAATAATTTCTCATTATTGTACCAATTACTTGATAAAGTAACAAAATCGCACGTTGTCAGTTGTGTATTAATATTATGCATCGTACGATACAAAAAGTCATTCTCTTGATTGCTCGTTATGAATATAAAATATAGATAAAATTTATAAAGTACCATATGATAGATATTCATTAAATAACAAGTACATGTACGAGACTGATGTAATAAATGATGATCTGATGTAGTTTTCCTACTCGTAAAGTACAGTTCTAAGATAAACGAATTGTATTTGGTCGAGTCCGAGTCATAACCTGGTTAACAATGTACGCACATTCGTGACAGATAAGAGATTTCTCGCAGGTCTTGCAAAATAACTAGTCTTGTAAAATAATGATATTCAATTAAATGCAGGTACTTTTCCTGCACGCATAACGATGCGTGCTTTACGAGTTATTATTTTTCACAACTAATACAGTCTTTTCTCATAGGAGAATAAGCTATGTACATTGCCCTCCTGTTGAGCCGAATGCGTTCTTCTTTCAAATTTCAATTCCCCGCTATACATCATAGATCGCAAGGTGGTAAGCGACTTTGCTCCAATATCCTGACAACCATGCTTGATACCACAAGTCAAATAAGGCAGAAATTTAAGGACCGAGCCTTTATCCACTATTGATCCGCTAACACCTTGAGCTACTTTTAGTTTGTCCATTTCATTATGAAAATACCTATCCATCGCCGAACCTTTAGCGTCCTTTCTATTCATGGCTTCCAACGAGCCCATCCCTCTGTATTTTTTTAGACGGACTCCGTCGCTGAAAAAATACTCACCCGGAGCTTCAGATGTTCCAGCCAAGAGAGAACCCATCATAACTGTACTAGCACCTAAGCTGAGACCTTTAATAATATGACCGATAGATTGAATACCACCGTCCGCTATGACGGGTATTCCAAATTTTCTAGCGTATTCGGAAACCTTATAGACGGCTGTCGCTTGAGGCCGTCCTACAGCCATTACTTCTTGCGTTATGCAAATAGATCCAGAACCCATTCCAACGCGTAACGCATCAGCTCCCGCTTCTATAAGATTCTTGGCTTGCTTCGTAGTCACGACGTTGCCAGCGATCACTTGTAAATTCGGACATTGCTTCTTGATGTACTTGATCATGTCGACCTGATACAATGAATTGCCCTGTGACGAATCCAATACCACTACGTCCACGCCAGCTGCGACGAGCAATTCCAATCGGTGTTTGTCCGCATCTCGCGTTCCTATCGCAGCTCCTACCAACAGCTGCTTATTCTCGTCCTTGCTAGCGTTTGGATAGCTACGATTCTTCTTCAAGTCGGTCCTCGCCATCAGAGACACAAGTTCGCCCCGTTCGTTGACAATGGGAAGCTTTCCCTTTTTCGACTTTTCCAATATAACGTTTGCCTCTTGCAATGTTACGCCAGCTGGTGCGGTGATTAGATCTTCCAAAGTTGTCATTATAGAGCTAAGCGACTTATGTTGATAATTGGGCAAACGTTCGAGGAAGTCGATGTCTCTCGAAGTGACGATGCCTAGCAGCTTACCGCCGACTTTACCTGTGTCTGTCACAGGTACTCCGCTAAAACCATGCTCAGCCTTGACGTTTAAAACGTCGTTGACGGTGTGATGTGGTGCCAATACAACTGGATCTCTAATGAAGCCGTGCTTGTATTTTTTTACCTGTAAACAAAGCAGTGTATTTATATAGTACAAGTTTAAGGCTAATTCTACAATAAGTCGGTAATCTGTAGCATTAGAAGTTGGCTACTGGCCAACTCCACTGATTCATCAATCCTAACTTATCAACTTCAGATTTACATCCTTCAGGCTTGTTTTCTACTTATCAATTACAGACTACTAACTTATTATAAAATCTTGTTATAATGCGCTGACTCTTACTTTGCTCTTTATTTATTGTTATTTATTTTATATACGAAGAGTCCTTGTATTTTTGTTATCTTATAACATCCAACATTTAATACAGGAATTACATATAATAAGACAAAACGTTTGTACTTTATACGCTGTTGTGGAAATTCAAATTATATAGGTATGCGTACGTAGTGTTGAATTCGTTTTCACAAGTCCATACCTAAAACGATTATGTCGACGAAGAATATGTTACCTTATGCACTTCATTGGCTTGATATTCGGCGGTACAATTATGATGCATGATGCCGATCCCGCCAGATAGGGCCATAGCTATAGCCATGTCGGACTCGGTAACGGTGTCCATCGGCGAAGACACAAGAGGTGCCTTCAACGTGATCCTTCTCGTTAATGGTGAGAGTAGATCGACCTCATCCGCCGTAAAATCAATGTAACCGGGAAATATGATAAAATCGTTGTAAGTAAGGCCATCACCCGCGGCAAATAGCTGCGCCGCCGACAAGCCATCGTCCGGTAGCGGTACATCCTTTATTTCGCCCAATACATAATCTGCCATAATTTTCCGTTGAGTTGTCGTCTCTTTACTTTTTAATCACGTCAGTTGCGAGGAAACGAGCTTCTTTGGAAGAGAGCACTCAGCAGAATAATGGACTATTCGGAGCACTAAGAGCACGTGTGCTGACGTATGCACTGTCCGCAGTACACGTGCGTTCCAGAATGATGCTCACAGCCGGATGCCGGATGCCGGATCATTCGGGAAATTCAGGAATGTTCGGAACGCGAAGAGTCATAGATATATATATGTAATTAGATGATCTTCCTTATGTATCATATCGCGTAAATTGTTCTCGCTAAATTGAGAATCAAGACACTAGCGTCTCTCGGAGGACACACGTATTATTCTCTTCTCCTGTAGTGTCGGTAAAAGCTTTCGTGTTGAAAATATTAATTCCGTTATCTTATTATGATACAGACAAATAATAACTTATCAACAATTCACGTATATATTGTATTATTATGTACTTATATACAAGGTGTCTCGTAAATTTTTTCCAAGCTCTTTTATGTAGATAGAACGGACTAAACTGAGTCGAGAAATCTTCTATCATTTTGCAATTTTCGCAATAGTTATTCACAAAAGATATTAATTGCTAAAAATTACCGAATATTGGTCTTATAATTTTTTGGTCAATAATTTTTTTTACTCAAATACTATAAACTTTATAGAAAAACTGCAAAAGACAAAAATCATTTATTTTCTTCTCATGGA
>NW_017304118.1:0-4807 GCF_001594115.1 Trachymyrmex septentrionalis | reverse complement strand
AAAAAAAAAAACAATTAGTCGCTGACACTCTCGGCGTTTCTACGTTGAAAATGAGCAATCCTATGATGCGCTGCGCATGCGTCAAATTTTATTCGAATTGGCGTTTTTTTTAATATCGGAAGAAATTATAACCTATAGTCCCAATGAAGGTCGACGAATCAGATGGAAGTGATAGGAATCTATCCTGGTATATTTTTATAAGATATCTTTTTGTATTTCATCAAATTAATTAAGTTTCTGTACGTTCTATTTTTTATGTAACTTTAAGTTTATTATCTAAATTGTAATCTATGAAAAATTCGTTCTAACGGTCTCAAAGGATAGAAATGTCAGTATTAAACCGGTCAGTGTTAAAACAAATAATAATTATATCACAAATAATAAATATTTTCTACTTAAAGGTTTGAGAGAGGACAGATGCTCAAAATGATTTCATTCAAATGGATAATTATTTACGGTTCGCTGGCACCGTTTTTTATTATGATCACTCTGCTGTATATTCTCGGGGTTGCGAGATATGTCACCGACTTTGAGGAGAATACTTGTGAAATGACGTATATGTTTGAATATCCGCAATATGTGGTACGTGGACTTGTAAATCATACACGAGACTACAATACTTTTTAACTTTATATCAGCTTTTATGAACTATTGGAAATAGCTTACTATAAAAATAGAGATTATACTTTAATCCATTTTAATACTTTTATCTAGAACCGTTAAGTGTGTTTTTTATTACTGTACTAGATTGAACTAGAACTTTTCTTTTTGTCTTTGTCAAATTTTGAATATATACCTATTTAAATAAAAAGTATATATTGATTTAATTATAAAAAACAGACCTTTAATCTATTAATTGATATTAAGTTTGCTTTTTTTAATTAGACTTATCAGATAGTTTATTTTATTTTTCCACCAGAATATGAAGAAATGATAACGAATTTTTTATTTATTAAATGTAAAAACAAAGAATATTTTTAGTGGAATACTAAGTATGTATAATTTTTTTTGTGAAAAACAATTTTTTAATAATTTATTATATTTCAGAAAATATCCTTGAAAAATGATATTGAAGCGAAATATCCACGGTTTGGATTGTATGCTTATGGAGAAGGTATTCTAACTGAAAAATTGAGAAGAATGCATTTTTCTGGTATACCAGTTCTTTTCATACCAGGCAATGCTGGATCTCATGAACAAGGTTTATATCACTTTAATAATATATTAGCAACTTAATTTGATGACAGATTTTTATTATTTCCGAACAGATATTCAAAAGTCTATTATATTTTTTTTCTTTTATTTTAGTACGATCTATTGCTTCGGTAAGTTTAAGAAAAAGCCGCACAGCTTCCTTCCACTTTGACTTTTTTACTGTTTCATTCAGTAAGGATTATTCTGCATTATATGGAGGTATGATAGAAAATTAAAAAATTATTAATATATTAACACTTGTGTACATAATACCAACGGCTGTTGTAATTTTATTAATGCTAGGTGTGCTTATGGAACAAACTGAGTATGTCTCACATTGTATAAAGGCAATACTAGCGTTGTATAAGGGCAAAATGGATAATGTTGTATTAATTGGTCATTCTATGGTAAGAAACATAGATATGTGCTATAAAGAATGATTGAAATTTACTGGCATTGCTTTCAGGGTGGTATTGTAGCAAAAGGAGCTCTGTTACTAGCACCAAATATGAATGCATCGTTAGCAAATATCATAATAAATTTGGCTACTCCTCATACTCCCTTCTTAGTTTTTGATAGTGTCTTTGCAAATTATTATTATGAATTGGAAAGACATTTGCATAAACTTAAGGATGCAGGAGTAAAGGTAGTATCAATTGGAGGTGGACCAAGTGATATACTTGTACCTTCTATCGCAGCTTTCGATCGTATGGCGGATATAAATGTTCTTTCTACGAGTATACCATGTGTTTGGAAATCCACGGATCATTTAAGTATTCTATGGTGTAAACAATTAGTATTTGTAATTGTGCGGTCGCTATTTGATTCTGTGAATGAGTTGGAAAAACCGCCTAAAATTGCATCAAATCCTGATTTAAAAATGAAGTCCTTATCTTATCACTTCTTGAAAGTAAGTAATCATTATATATATAGATGCTAAAATCAAGATTTAATTAACTCTGTTATATATAATATTGCACAGTCACACAAAAAGATATTTAATAATTATAAATTTTGAAATTGCTAAAATAAGTGCTAAAATAAATTAATGAATTTTAATGTATAAAATTTCAGCATACTTCTGGCAAAAAAATGTATCATTATCCAGACAAAGTTCGATTTGAAACCGACGCTGAATGGGTGAGTGTACCTCAACAGTATGTCTGGAATAATAATGGAATTAAAAGATCATCCGTTATATATCTTGCGGTGGAACTATTTCACAAATCTGACTTCTTAACCATTGATACAATAAATTTACAAAACAAGGATTGGTTGTTTGTATGCTCAGCATTAAAAAAACAAGAACAAAAAAGAATTTGGTAACATTGAATTATATACTTCTACTATGAAAGAAATTATTATTTATTAATAAGTTTTAATATATGTATTTTTTTTAGTGAATGGGGTTGGAGTTTGACAAATAAAACAAGAATTTTACCTGATCCTTTATATCGATCGAGAAAGACTGTTGATTTAAATCTAAGAGAGATAAAATATCCACACATTACTCATGCCATTGTGAAATTAACTCCCGATGATTTAGAGGAACAACTTACAATCAATTTTGACTCCTATTTTTACAATAATCGAATAGAATCTACAAGAAATAGATTCTTACATCCTAAATATATCTTTGGTTTCCGTGGACCTAATTTAATTGAAACTGTCAAAGGAAGTATAAGATATTATATAACACTTCCCAACATTATAGACGCAGTCACAATTGAATTCAAATCGCCGAATTGTGTTAAGCATCATGCCATTGTCGAGTTAATAGAATCATCGAATGTAGGATCGACTCAATTGGAAATTTTCACGAATACGTAAGTGTATTTCATAATAAATCGAGCTTCGCATAAGCTCTTTTTACATATATTTAATTACAATGCAGAGATGATGGTCCGAAAACGATGAAAATGCAGACTCTCTATGGACGTTCCAATGATACAGCAAGTTTAAGAGTGACATTAGAACCAGAATGCATTTATATAATTAATATTCAACCTGGAGGAGTCGTCGATAAAATTTCATGTAGAGTACGGGATCGGTGGCCATTGCTTTACACGGCCATTATCAGTTTACTCCTTCTTATCGTTTCTTTAAGAGTACATTACAATTCAGATGTGCTACCGACAATAATCATTACCATAATATTATCCTTTATCTTCAACGTTACTTACGAAACTTGCATCGCTTTATGTATTATTAGTATATCTGCCGTCGGTGTATGTTTCTCTGTTATATTTCTTGGTTCTATTGCACATGGAATAGCTATCAGGTACAGTTCTTTTATTTATACTAAAATAAAAATATTCTTTAATTGCATATTGAAAAAAATGGTCAAATTGATGGATTAAAATATTTTTATAAGTCATATTCTTTGCAGGTTCTTAGCACGTGCAATAGCGTTCTCAATAACATGGTCAGACTGGTTATTGAGTGGTTTAAATCAGCTGCCATATATTACAACTTTTTTCGTACAATCTCTAATTCCAATAACATGTGCAGCTCTTAGTATGCTCATTTCGGTATTTCTTCACTTTTTGGAATTAACGAGGATGTACCAAGATTATTTAGAGGACATATTATTGGCCCCATTCCAACATTTCAATTTATTTAAACATTGGAACAATGCAGAAAATGAAGGAGAAAATGATCAATTAAATACTAGTCAGAAAAATATCGGTCAAGAGATACACAATCGTCTTCTCCTATTTTTGTTGTACAGTTTTGCTGCAATTCCAGCAATTCCATCTGTCCTAGTTTGGGCAAAAAATTTCAGGTATATGTTAAAATTCTGGATTTAAGACTTCCGTTTTCTCATTATAATAATATCACATTGTGATAGAAGCGAAAAGTATAATCAATTAATTATACTTTGTAATGTAACTATAATGATAAAACAGGACCCTTAAAATTAAAATTAAATTTCATAAAAATTAGTTAACGAAAATAGTCATATTTATTACAGCTACGATATGAGACTCTCCTCAGAAGATCCTGTCCATAAAATAAGTTGGATAATATTGGCTGCGTGCAGTACATTAGGTATCGTACAGATTTCTCCTAAGCACAAAGGATACCGCTCGCTTATATTAAGCAATATATTACGTTTCACGAGTTGGGTTATTCTTTCTATGACTGCAGCTCCGCGTCCATCCTTTTATCAGTGGTGTATGCCACCCATTATTGCCACAGTAGTAACACTCATGGCACTAAATTCTATGATTCCTTAAAAAAATTAAATTCAATTAAAATACTAATTGATAAAAATTATATTAATAGTTTACAATAATTGATAGAAATATGTTTACATACAGTTTTTCTTACTGTTTATCATTAATTTTGTAAATTTTCCTGGTTGTGGCAGTACTACTAAAATTTATGTCACATGTTTCTAATTATTACAAATTAAACGGTAACTACATGTTGGGACATATAAGTCATTATCAGGAGATACGGTAGTGTCCCGGCGCTAAGACAAGCGCAGCGATTTTACTACCGCGTACTTTACGCGAGACCGCGAGTTGTGGGAATTTTATATAACAGTAATCAAAAAAGTATAATATAAATATAATCATATAAGTGTAATCTTATAAAGTTAATAAAA
>NW_017304117.1:0-4328 GCF_001594115.1 Trachymyrmex septentrionalis | reverse complement strand
TGATGATGATGATGATGATGATGATAATGACGATGATGAAGATGAAGATGACATTGACGATATTGATGGTATTTGACCAATTTCAAATTGTTTCTGAATGCTATTGTTATTAGTAATGGGAAGAGCAAGTTTTAAAGTAGCTCGTTCAGCTATCATATCATTCATATGAACATAAACAATATGTGTTTGGACAGTGTTAGGAGTAGAGAACTTCATATCACAAAATAAGCATTTGTATTCAGTTACATTACATGTATTGTTTTTAGATTTACCTGGATATATTATATTTAAAGATAATAACTGATTACTCAATTCTTCTGGATTCTTCCAATTATCCGTATTATTGCTGATAATATTTGAGTGGAAGTGTTTTTCGTGACATTTCAATGAAATACTTGTTTCCAAAACTTCGCCACAAATATGACACATATGTCCATTATAAACATCTCGACAAGAGTGAGTTAATTTCTTATGTTGGTTAAGAAAATCAAATGTTTTGCATCGTCTATTACACTTGTCACATTTAAAATCTCCCTCATTAGAATAAAATTCTTTGTGCATTACCATATGATCCATATTTCTACATTTCATCTGACAAATTTGGCAAGTATACTCATTGGATTGATCATTTTGGTTTTCTTGATCCGTAGAACAATTTCTAATCTGTTTCTGGACGTTGGATGAATCCCGGCTTCTATTCTTGGTATCTTCTTTAGATTCTTTTGCAGTTTCACCTAAATTCACTTCATTCGAATGCACATGCATATTATGCGAATAAAAATGTGACTCATGATTGAATCCCTCATGGCATATCTCGCAGATGTGATTGTATGATTTGCGTTTATCTTCTGGACAATGTGTAAGTTTGTTATGATGATGAAACATGTACATTCCTTGAAAGTTTTGTTCACAGAGTGAGCATCTAAATGTATGATTTTTATAATAGTACATTCGATGCTCAACATAGCGATCATGAGTTTCAAATACCAAATTACAAACGTTACATACTGTGCTACGGGTAACTGATTTGTTGGATTTCTCTTGATTTATATTAGGATTGCATGTGAGCGTATTGAGTACTTGTTGACCATGTAAGTGTAATATATGAGACCGAAGATCGTGTTTTTTAAAAAAACCTTGGTTACAGAATACACAATGAAAATTGTAAGTTTTTGAAATATGTGGTACATGCGCTGCAGTAATATGTGACTGTAAAAAACGTTTAGAACTAAATCCAGTGCCACACAATGGACAAATATCAGGGGTAAAGCTAAAATTGCGTACATGTATTTCCAAATTCTTGGGAGTTTGAAATTGCTTTCCACATATATTGCACGGATAAGTTCCATTCTTTGTTGCAATGTTATTCAATTGTGTATTCGCGACATCTTGATTACTAATTGTGGAATTATTTTCCAAAAGCTTTTTAGGGTGTTGCGATTCGTTAATAGTTCCTATTTTGTCCTTAATTAAGTTATTATTAACAAGAATGTTTTGATTAGCTTCATTGATTTCTTGTTCTTTTTTATGAAACGATATTTGATGTTCATTCGATTTTTTTACACAGTCGCTATTTAATGGATTACATAAATCATCCAGATTAATTTTTTCGTGACATATTATGTCAACTATATCATCGGGCTTCTCATGTTGTACTTCAGAAATATCCTTTGGGGATGAATTTGCTTCTTCCATGGAATCTTTCTGATCTTCTTCTATTTCTTTTTGTACTGTACAATGACTTTGATGTTCCTTCAAAGATGTTCGTGACAAGAATGTCTCGTCACGAAGATACTTAGATTTTTTGGTCAAGTTGCATTCTAATTCAGTATCTATTAAATATTGATCATCCTGTCGTTGAATATACTTCAGACAATGAACATTTAAGTGTTGCTTCAACGCTTCATAATCAGATAATAGCATATAACAAATACAACATTGATTTTGTTTAGAAACATGTTCGCGTAGATAATGTTGAAGTAATTTATGCTTCAACTTATAACGTGCACCACATATGCTTGACATATATGCTATATGAGACGACTTAATATGTATACGTTTGGCCAATTTTGAAGAAAAACTCTCCTTACAAACTTTACACAAAAAATAATTGTTATTGTGTTTCTCAACATCCGGTGTTTTTTCTTTTATATGTACAGTTGGAACAACTGTTAAACGTTCCAAAGAAACCTCTACGTCTTTTAGCTTCACTTCATTTCGTACATCACTTTCTTGAAAGTTGCATCCAGAAGTAAGACAAGTGTTTTTCTTGGTTTTAAGAGCAGAAATTTGATAAGAATTTCTTGGTTGTTCATCACATCTTGTTAAAAAAATTGTACACTCCTTGCATTTAAAATAAGCCATAATAATTTTCCAATCCACTTTAGAAGTTATCTTTTCTAAATTAATCGTTTGCTTTAAAACCCCGTTTTCTTTATTTTTAATATTAAATTCTGTACCAAATCGAGACTTCTTAGATACATTTTTGTTCTTCCTCATTCCTAAATTTGCACTTGCTTCCATGGAAGAAATTCCATTTAAAGATCGTAAACTGTAAGGTATTCCACGATCATATGAAATAATATTACTGGTTCCATCTTTGGTTATTTTATTTTCGACAACCGTATCAGAAAGTTTTTCTAGAAAAGACTTCATCATTTCAACATCTGCATGTAGTTTTACAAATGGCTTTTTATGCATTTCATGTTTCATACTTTGTTTCTGAATAGAACGTACTGTTCGTTTTAGAAGATTATCTGATTGTGTAGATAAAAGATCAATTTGTCCATTTTGTTCTACTGGAAGTTTTTTTATTTGATCATCACGATGTAAAGCACACGTAGGAAAATCATCTTTTGTAATGTTCAATTTACTTGGACTAAATTTAATATTGCGTTTTTTTTTGCAAAGCTCAAGATATTCCGTTAATGTTGGTTGTCGTAATCTTTTAGTTGGCGACACTTCGTTATTGAATAATTTTTCGGTTCTTGATTTCTCAGTATTAATCACATCATCGTTACGAGATTTATTTATAAGCGTAGTATTTATCTTTCCTGATTGAACAAGATTATTTGAACATAATGAGTTTTCACTTGCACTAGTTATTAAAATATCATTTTCAGGAGATTTATTTACTTTAAAGATCTTGGATTTGGAAGTCTCACGTTTAACAGTGTTATTAAAACATATTAACTCATTATGTACATGAAATAAGTGAGATTGTAAAAGCAATTTTTTCTTAAAAGTACGACTGCAAAAATTACAATTGTATGAAGATAAGTATGTACTACGCATGCTATGTACGCAATGACACGTATCAGACTGTAATTTGTCGTTAGCTATGAAATATTTATTACAAACCTTACACTTATTCCTTTTATCAAGTTCGTAATATTGTTTATGGATTTTCCAATGTGAAAGACAACTGAATTTCCTAAAACATATGTCACATGTAAATTCCTTTTTTACTAATTTATTCTTACATTGTATTTTTTTTTTATAATCTAATGTAATGCTTTTTTGTTTTCTTTTTCTCTTAACATTTTTGGTTACTGAACATAGTGTACTAGTGTTTTTATTACTAAAGATTTCATTGGAATATTTTCGTTTCTTAAAACGTGGTAAGGTATTATCTATTTCTTTCTTTGTTTTTACATTTTTACGATCTGTATTAACAGTATTAGTTACGTCGTTTGTATGTGCATTCGATGAATGTCCGTTTCCTGTGTTATTTATGCTTTTATATGACTTATTAGATAATGATTTGTCGCAATAATGATGATCATGATCAATTAAACTATAATAATTTCTAACTATAGGAGTATCATATTCAATTGTATTCGATGTTGTATCGACAGGCTCTTCCTTAATCTTCGTCCCATTATGGATTTCTATACCAAGCTGAAAAACATAAAATCAATTTTAACTTCCTAAGTCAGCTACAAAACAGTGAAATATATTCAAAATTCTATATAAAAATAAATATATTCAAAATTCCATAAAAAATAAATATAAAAAACTAGTTTAAAAAACCAAAATGAACTAATAACGTAAATATGCATCACAAACAGTGCCTTGTTGAATGGATTTAGTATTCTTTCTCTCCTAATTAATAAGTGTAAACTCAAAGTTGGGAAGTAACTAGTTACTTGTAACTAAGTTACAGTTACAGTTATTTTTTTTAATAACTGTAACTACTTAACTTAATTCCTTTTTTATCTGTAATTGTAACTTAACTTAGTCACATTTCTTCCAATAACTAGTAACTAATTTAACAGTTATTTTTACAGTTACTTTACATTTTAAACTTATTTGTCAATTTAATGTGA
>NW_017304116.1:0-3769 GCF_001594115.1 Trachymyrmex septentrionalis | reverse complement strand
CTCTCACGATATCAATTATAAATCAAAATAAACCTTTAGAGCAACGAGATATTAATGTGCAATGTAATTAAACATCATATTTCTCATCTAATTTAATAACTCTTTACGTTTTGATTCAGATTCGGGTTTTTCTCAATAAAATGATTACATCCATGACATAACGTAAAGAAATTTACATTAACAAAATACGTAGGTACATAACAAAAATGTTAGTCAGACATACTCAAACGTAATTTTTCAGTAATAAACAAAAAAAATAAAAATTCACGAAACGAGAAATCAAAAATTTAATGGTTACTATGGTTACAATTTGCGAAACATTTGGCTAAGCTATTTATTTATATCTCGTCGAGCTACCCAAATTTTAAAAAAAATCATGTTTCTACGTCAATTTATTGTCGAAAAAATGGAAGTTAAGTAAATTTTAACGTACAAAATCAGGTACACGCGAGTCGTCGAGCGACCCCACGATCATCTCCACTTTTCCGCACGCCGACTTTCCCCACTCCGCTCGGCGTGCTGTCTCGATCGCGTTCCTCAATTTTCCAATAATTTTAAACAAACTTTTTCGAAATTTTAATAGATCGATCTTAATGTTTCACGTCTTATTTTGTAGATACTTCGAATATCTACATTTTTCAAATGAAACTTTTTTCCATACAATCGACATCTTTCGTTTTATAAGCAAAAATCTTGTTTTTTGCAACTATTCAAATTTTTTTCGCATATTTTCCACACGAGTTACGAATCTCAAATATTTACATTTCTTTTCTGATAGCCTTTCAAATATTTTCGTGCAGAAAAATGTCTACTTACAATTTTTGCGTAAAAAAACCCTAATTCTATTGGACTAATATTCTTCCCAGATACATTGGGAAGAATAGAAACGTAAGGCTGGTGGTCCTCGGCGGCCGAGAATGCTCAGCAGAAGCAGAGCTATTGCCGGGACCGATGTAAGGCGCAAGTGTAGCGATCAGCGATCGAGAATTCTTGATGGAGGATATTATCTACTGGCGCGATTGGTACAGCAAGAGCGGTATACAACACTGACTAGCGGCCGATTAAGCTCGACGTGGCAGAGTACGCTCCCCGGACAAAAATCCCGTCGGTGCAGCGGTGTCAGGAAAGCGGTCGCGCACTCTTGGCAGCATAGAGTACTCTTTGTCCATCTGACGGAAAGATTTCCGTCGATGCAACGTATGCAGGAAGCTAGTCAGTTGCGATCGAGAATCTTCGATAGTGACAGAGTACATTCTATCATTTTGTCTTCTATCGGCATAGCTCGGATTGAGAGCAAGAATGGCAGACCTTGTTAATATAATTTTTGCGCTTATATACTAATTGTTGTTTCCGCTCGTTTTGTTCCGGCAGTATTTAGCGATTCCCGCCGATTGACGCTTCTCGCGGGAGAGTTGTCGATCGGCGATGCTCAGCCGCGCTCGGTACTCTTCAGCGGGAGCAACGTGCGCCTGCTGTCAGCTAGAATTATGCTTTAATTTTTATCGGGCGCATTGCGCCCTTGTCTTTGCGATTGCCATAAGCTTCTGCAACGGCATCCGGCTGGGTGTGCTGCCGGGAACGATGCAGTATGCGGGAGCGCACATCACCCCTCTCGGTAAGATAGTGCTTGAATTGGAGGTACTACTTCTTTTTAATCGAGTGTACCATTCCATTTCCATTCAAACGGATGTGCCACTTGACCCTCCCATGACTGCAGTTTGTATTTACAGGGGGTACATACGTGGGCAGTGAAGTGCGGCACGTCTACGGTGTGCTCTCCATCTCGACGTATTGATAGAGGTGGCAAAGATCCTATTGGCCTTGCGGGTTGTAGCTGCGGTTTTTCCGCAGGTATTGCTGGCGGTGGAGAAGTCATCAGCCAGTTTACCTTTTGCCGTCTTTGCCGATCCAAAACTTGTATAGTGCATCTCATTATCCGAATGTGCTTCATGGGAGGTGGATAAGATTCTATCTATTCTATTACAGAGACGTCTGCCCTTGCATGAGTGCCCATCCCTGAGTTGGCCGGATTATACTCCTCTTATAAAAAATCGTCGAGCGCCTTGAGAATATCGTCCTTCTCCATAGCTGCTCTGTCGACGAATGTGTCATTGGTTTCAGGTACGGGTCGGGTGTTTATTTTTCGTCCTCGTCGCTGTCGACGTTAGGTTATAGGTATTGATGTCTATATATTCGATGTCCGTGTATTCGTCACTGTTTGTTCCATTTCTATTGATTGTCTCGCCGTCGGGGAAAGAGACGGGGCGGGTTTAAGATCGTATATGTGGTGTGTCACATCCAACGGCTGCTTCAAATGCGTAAGTTGAAAATAATGTGTTTTTGACGTGTATTTTTTGCATTCACAGGTGACAGCAATTCGAGTCCAATTTAATTACGCCGGTGGCGTCGTGTCATACCGAATTATACGCAAACTGTATTTGCGGGATTCGCTCATCCCAAGTTCGGTGCTTTCGGTCAACGTATTGTGCGATCATTGTTTTGATCGTTCGGATTCGTGCGTTCGACCAGATTGTCTTGCGGCGTATGCATTAGCGTATACGTGTGGTGGATTCGGTATGCGGCGAGAAGTCCTTTTGAATCGCGCGGACTTGAACTGTGTTCTGTTGTCTGGTACGATTATTTCCGGGCATTTATGACTAGATATTATCAGCGACCGCTTGTGTTACGGCAGGAACCATGCGGCGCAGGGGACGTAATTCCATCCATTTCAAGAAACGGTCCTGCATCGTTAAGGGCCACATGTGCCCTTTTTTTTATCTCGGCAGAGGACCTACTAAGTTTATCGAAGCTTGTTGCCACAGTTTGTCCGCGATCGCATGCAAGAATCCGACCGGTTTCGTTTGTAATACTTCGTATTGTAGGCAAATCTTGCAAATTCGTACATACTGTGTAATGTCACACGTCATTTCGGGCCAATAGTACCTCCAGAATTTGAGTCGAAGTTTTCGCGATTCTTAGATGCTCGGCCGTCGCTCATCATGATTGGCGCATAGAACGTCCGCACGGCGTTCTTTCGGTACTCATTGTTTCCATTGCTGCTCGGAGGATACTACTTCTTTAAAATCTAAAGTATGCAAGACGTGACGATATAGTTGGCCATCGGTGATTTAATAGTCGGAGTATCGGTGGGGGTCTTCGCGGACTGCGGTAATTAATTTGCGATATCATGGGCGGAACTTCCTCAGCTGCAGCAGTAATTGATTGTCGAGAGGGCATCAGCTATTCTTTTCAAAGTACTCTTACAATATTTTATTTTGACGTCGTACTGTTGGAGCTCGAATGCCCACCTCCCTAAACCTCCGGTGCAAAAATTCAACTTTTGGAGCCATCTCAGCGATTGGTGATTGATAATAAAAGGGTATCCTTCTAGGTAGTCTCGCATCCGGTGAATTCTCCATATTACGGTGAGACATTCGAACTCCGTCGCGCTGTAATTACGTTCGGGAAGTTTTGCATCAGAACAGCTCCGAGGCCGGTATTACTTGCGGTCTGTAAGACGAACCTTTGCGTGAATTCGGGAAAGATGAGAATGGGGGTGGTGGTGAGAGTATTTTTTAACTGTTGGTATGCAGCTTTCTCGTCAGACTCTCATTTCCATCATGCGTTCTTGCGCGTAAGTGCGGTGAGCGGGATGGCTATGGTTGTAAAGTCTGTATGAAACGATGTGTTTGAGATCATAAAATTATGCAAATCGAAAATTCTTTTCTTTTTAATATTTATAATTATATTATAATACTTTATAAATATT
>NW_017304115.1:0-3700 GCF_001594115.1 Trachymyrmex septentrionalis | reverse complement strand
ACTCTACATCGCTGCAACAAGCGTCACCATGAAATTGTACCTTAATGGTTTTTAATAGGAAATAGTCATCAAGTTTGATTTCGACAATTCGAGTTGGCAACACTGCATGCGCCATTGTACTGTTGATACCGGTTGGGCGGTTAACCGGTGTATTTGTTTGATCTAAAGATTTCATGTGGCACAGTGTGTCATTTTCACCTTTTGGATACTTTCAACGCTAAATTGAGATTTCTTGCTAGACCGTGTTAGATGGGAAATGGATTCGTTAAGTGACGTCAAGGAGAATCTTGACCAATCGATTCGTCTATTAAGTCAACAGAACAGTCAACGGAGAACATTTTTGAGGTTAAGCGGCCAGCGGAGCACCACTCCGAAGAGGATATCATTACAGGCAACCAGTCAGTCGCGGAGGGATGCTGATGATAATAGACAGATGCTCGGTGACACGCACAGCTCGGGGATGGTCGACAAGAATTCCTCGGGAACCAGACTAACCAAGCTCTACAATGTGGAGCTTGATACTTCGTTAACCCTCGCGCCTCACGAAATCCGTGATATAATGATGCGCTCGGAGAGGAATGACATTACCATTAAGGAGATGATGGAGGACAGTACAGCGACTGGGGCGATTCTGAAGGCAAATGAGCCGTGGCGAGAGGCCAAATCCAAGCTCTATTACGACTTCCTGCAGAGTGTGCAAGCGCACTTCTCGAAGGCGCAGATCTTTGATACTATCGCGGATTTCATACAGAACTGTACCGACACGCTGGACATAATGAGAGGTATTGAAAATACTAGAAACAACTTTGTTCTGTGTTAAAATCAAAATAGCTTTATAACTTTAAGAATAAATCAAATACAAAATACCTATATGAACCTCTGCAGTTGTTGATACATACATATATTTATAAGACAGTAAGATATAATTTGCAAGAATTTGAATGTACTTACCAAATGAAGTTAACTACTAATGTTTTGACTCATCTTCATAAATACAACAGGTATTATACTGTATGCCAATTACAATGACCAACACTGAGGCTAAGAGAATGTTTTAATTCTTCTTGATGTATATATTATTTTGCAATGAAAAAATATTTTTTATATCTAGAAAAATATTTCAAAATATACCACAAGTTTTAAAAAGTCTCAAAAGTCTCTCTTGATTCTTTTAAAAAAATTCTCAAAGAATTACTTTAATGTGTTACATAAGATTCCCTCCTTAACTCAGCTGAAGTACTGGGTTACATACCTAGTTTTGCCATAAATTCTGTCTCTCTCTCAGTAGTTTAAACTGATAGAGAACAAAAAAAAACAGCAACAAGGTAGATCCAAAATTATACATATATTTTGAAAGTAGAGGAAAAGAAGCTACAAAACCATCTAATTTTTATTCCAAATTCTTGTCTTTGTTTTGATCAAAATATGGTCTTTGATAGTTGTTGTTAAGCCTCTTTCTTAGTCACACTTTGTTCGATAGTCAGTTTTGAACTTTCCAGCAAGACTCAGTCCTTGCACACAAGGTGAAAACGACGCAAGCATGGCTGGAGAACAACGTTCTAAGCTTCATCAAAGCTTCTGATTGGCTGTCTGGACTTTAATTCGCTAGATTATAAAATGTGGAACGTTTTGGAAGAGATGACTTGCAAGAAGCCTCACCGTAATTTGGAGTGGCTCAAACATTCCATTGTGTCAGCAGCTGAGAAGATTCTTCTGGAGATCGTGCATAAATTGATCGATGAATAGTCCGAAGTTTACGCAAATATATGAGACAAAGATGGGCATTTTGAATAAAAAAATAGATGGTTCTGGTCTTTTCCTCTACTTTCAAAATATATGTATAATTTTGGGTCTATCTGTTGTTTTTTTGATCTATTCGTTTAAACTACTGACATAATTTATGACAAGACTAGGTACACCTTAATTGTATAATAACACTAAGCATTTATCTACAAGTAAGGATGGAATAGATTAGAGTAAGGCAATATATATAAAAAAATTTCATCCCCATTATTAAGTCTATCAGTCTAGTTGGTTCCGAGGGTTAAATGAGAATTTTCCACAGTTGTTTTTTATTTATTAGATTGTTGAATTCAATATAACAAAAATATGTTACTAGAGAAATTTTTATGTAACGAACCGAAAGCTCTGTGAGTCAAAACATATGTATGAATTTTTACTGTTAAAATTAAATTTTATATTAATTAAATGATTTTTTGAACATAACTCCTATTAAGGTTTGATTATTGGTCGTTTGTCGAAAGATATTGTTTTTGCTGTGCATATATTCGAGCATTATATTATTTTGTTATTAAAAAATGTTTTTTTTTTAAATAATCGAAATAATGGTATTTTTTTCAAAGTATGTTCGATTAAGTTTGAAATCTCGTTAGAAAAATTTCTCTAACAGTTTTTCGAAACTATGAATTTTTAAAAACTTATTTTGCGCAAATATTAAAACATTTTCTTTTCTTTTTTCCCTAAATATTTCGAATATTTTTAATTTCTCAAGCTTCACACCTATTCATTCTTCTTTGTGATCCTTTGACATACCGATTGAAAAAAAGTTTGTTCAAATTCTATGCATTACAGGTAAAGATATACGCGATTGAAAACATCGGGATAACACCCATATGCTCTAAAATCTCAAATCAAACATAGTCCTCTAGTTGAGGGTTAAAAAGGAAACACAATAAAGTTTGTGATACTATTATTAATTTGATTGCATACTGAATTCTGCGCTTGACTCTCAGTAATCTATTTTCTACATTGTTTTTATTTAATCATTTCATAGCAGATGTCAATGTATTAAATTTTAAGCAAAACATTATTGTCTGTCCCAACAGGTATGCAATCAAAAGTTGAGAATACAGAAGTAGCAGAAGAAGAAATTTCTTTGGAAAGTGAAAGGAACACATGGAGACTGATATATTGCCTCTATCAGAATCGTATAAGTAGCGCTGGCTTGTCTACACAAATGGAACATGATGGACCAACAAGCAATAATTATATCTCTGAGAAAGATGTTATAGAAAATTTGTATAAGTCTGAGAGTTATATCAGAGAATATCAATTGATTATTGATTGGTTAGAAAAAAATGCTTTGGATCAAGCGGATAAATGTCCGTCCATAGAGCTCTTTACCGATAAAACAGTAGCTTGGGAAAATACAGTTCATCAGTTGCATAATCAAAATTTGGGAATTGCATTCAGCTCATCCAGACCACTGGTATCGTCTTTAGATCCTGATGCACCGATACGAGAGGGTAGGCCATTACATGATTTGGATAGAGAAGATGATGCCAGGCTTGAAAAACGAATGTTTATAGAGGTATATATAGAGACTACATACTTGATCTCAATTGAAATTATTTGTGATTTATTAAAATTATTAAAATTATTATTTTTAAACAAGTTTTAACATCTTTGTTTTGCTTATTTTTTTAGCAATTGATCTTATACGCGTTTAATTATTATAATTAACCCTCAGTACCCACATCTCAAAAAAGTCCTTATCTATCTACATCCGGGTAACCCGTAACAGCGTTTTCTTTTGCTTGTATCTCAGATTGTAGTGCATCGATTTTTACTAATTTTTTTTTAATCTATTGTTTGAAGACTGAAAAAAAGAATTTTTGAGTTAGAAAGTCTTGAATGTCGTAGCACAAAAGATATTTTGCAATAAGTGAAAAGGGATCGG
>NW_017304114.1:0-3559 GCF_001594115.1 Trachymyrmex septentrionalis | reverse complement strand
GCAATAATTTTTTTTTCATTATATAAATGTATATATATTATATTACATAAATATATACATTATATAATGAAAAAAAAATTGAGAAAAAATAGAAGTTAAAACGTCTACGGAAATGGAAGTCTCGGTTTGTAAGATGAACAGAGATAGAAATAATTAGATTGTTTTTTAAATTAATTGTAAATTAGATAAATTGCAAATAAAAGATAAGTTAGATTATAAGTAGAAAGTATATAAATAAGTATATAACACAAAAGTCTTGTAAACCAATTGAAAAATAAAAAGAATACGTACAAATTATACTACATAAGTATTTATATTATTTTATAAATTAGAGTAAAAGTATATGAGATAAATAATAAGTAATATGTTTCGAGAATTCATTCAATTTTAAGATGAGAACATCTCGATAACGTTAGATTGATTGCACAATTATATCGTATTATTGTAGTGATTGGAATCAATACATCGTTATCGAACTAGTATATTACACTGTAAAATACGTGAACTTATTCTAACTTATTTATCTAAATTCGCAATTTATCTAACATGTAACGTTGCAAAATATTGGTGTTATTTTCCTTTTCATATGACAAATTCAGAGATTATCGAGCTCACAGTCTAAATTTACGATTACCATTGAATAAATCCCTTTGTTAATTGATGCGAAACTGTTCGAAGTTCTTGTCAAAATTCTTCAAACATCGAAAGCTAACTATACGTTTGTAAACATTAAATTTATTTATTGTCAAAGTGATCACTGTGTTCGACTTTCTTTCTATCCAACGTCAGATTTGATAAAGGTATGGCGAAAGTTCGGTAGATTGTTGAAATGGATAACTTAGAGAAGCGATCATGCCTAATGCCGCTGTCGAAACGCGATACGAGTCGCGTACCTCATGAGTTCTCATGTGCTTCTTGAGATGATCCTTGCGTCCAAATCGTTTTTTGCAAAAGACACAAGAGTAAGGCCGAACGCCAGTGTGAATACGTTTGTGTCGCGTCAATTCCTCATTTCTGGTGAACCGTTTCCCGCAGGATTCGACGTCACACTTGAACGGTCTTTCACCTGTAGGAACGAAATCCTATATGTTCTGTCGAAACGATTATTCGTTTTTGCCTAAATTTATTCGGACGATATCCAAAGATTAATTACCAATATTAAATGCAAATTAGGATAATTATGAATATTTGCATACAAATTTATTACACGAAGTAATAACGTAAGCAATCTGAATCAAAATATACATAAGTGGACGTAGAAACTCTTCTTCCGAATGATAAATCTCTCTATGAATATGCAAGTATTTTAAATGAAAGTATTGTCTATGTAGGGATTACAAATATTTTGCAAAATATTTATACATTAAAAAAACGATACAAATATTATAAAGGTTTCCACGATAAATGTCTTTTAGTTTTAACGACAAATAAAGAAAATAATGCTAAAACTTTGCAACAATAAATTAGAAGAATTCTTTAAAAGTTTTCAGTTTTCGTTTTTTATGTATATCTTTTATTTCTTTGGTAATTAGGAAATTCTTTAACACAGTTTGAAATAAAGTAAGATAAAAAGAGTAAAATATAATAAAAGTATAATAAAATAAAGAGAACAACTTGTCAAACTAAATTTAAACGTTCTGTCTTAGCAAAATATTATGAAAAACAAGACTATTGAAAACTACATGAAAAATAAGACTATTTTATAGAAATGTTTAAAAATGTTCTCTAAGAAATGTTTCTTATGTATGATTATTTTTTACTCATACAACATTGTATAAATTTGTAAATTATTTATACTAAAGTTTTTAACTAACCAGTGTGTATACGAATATGTCCGGTAAGCTGGCCGCCGTTACTGAATGCCATACTGCAATGTGGACAGTTGTGTTTCTTTGGGCGCATTTTTTTCATCTCTTTAGCGACAACATCCTGTCGATGCACCATTTGCACTGCTTCTTCCATAGAATGATTATAAAGATTTAGAGGAAGGATTCCAGGATAAAATTCAATCCCAGATTGAAATCCGGAATGTATCCCTGAATAGACACCGGGATGTATCTTGAGAACATCGGGAAGGCGTGATTCTGAGCTCGCAGTCCATGATCCCGCGACATCTGAATTTGCGGTCATCGAATAAGTTCCGATAATCGAAGTAAAATCCTCCGATGGTCGAAGTTCTCTGAGCGCCGAAAGATAGTTCGGCGAAATAGCGTCATTAGAAGCATTGATGTTCGAATCTCGAGTAGAAATCGCGCGCGACATCGGAGTCATTGAATCCAGCGGTTGCTGCGGGTGAAAGACACCTGAATTGTCCTTCGCACTTTGCACGATGCCAGTGGAGGCATCTTCGTCTTTGAGGGATGGAGTATCTCTAGTTGCTACCTTATCGAAGGACTTGCTTCCTTTTATCTGATGAAAACCGATCAATGATGTTGAAGTCGTCGTTTCTTGATCCAACAAATTGCCATCACAGTCATCAGATGTTTCGGTAGTGTTCGTCAAAGTTGTCGATGTCGTTGAGGACACGACTTGTTCATCGTCTTCCTGTCTGCTGCATGGCATACTGTGAAGTGCATTGTCAATCGTGATAGAAATTCCGGAAGTCTCGTTTGTTGTTGTTTCCAGATCGTTCCAAGGTCGAAATAAACCCATAGTCTTCGGTTTGGACATCTTGAGAAAAACTAAAGATGTTAAACACTTTACTTCCTCTGTCACGTAAGATTCCAGTATGTCATATACACGAATGGGACAGTCAACACGACAATAAGAGCTGTTCAAAGGTAACTGAATACAAATCTAAGCTCACCCCGATCTTATACTTACAGAAATATTTTCCCCTGCCTATGGCCTTTTGGGGGTCGAGCCAATCCACTTTAGGGATGGAGGAGGGAGGGATCCGTCCTAAAGCATCGGTTGCAGGAGGATGAAAGCATGGACGCCGTTGGCAGTAAGGCTGTAGGTGGGTTTAGAGGGGCCTGTCGAGGGCTCGATGCGAGATACGCAGCCCCTTTGTAGAGAATTAATCGGTCGCTGCGGCCACGGGGCTCTCGCCCCTTTTGTTACGAGGGAGCACGAGTGCAGGCAGAAGGAGGGGAGGGATATGAAACGATCAGCGTGGAAAGTCAGCACGGTTGAAAAAGCAGAGAAAGATGCAGGACCGATACGAACGAATGATATCGAAGGGTCGCAAGGCCCACCCCGTTCACTCGAGCATGTCGCTTTCTTCAAACTGTTTCGACGAGGCACGCCCGTGACACAAAATTTCACATCGACGCCAATTATTATTGGTTACAGAAGGGTTACAATTCTCGATACTATTTTCATATAAAAAGCGTGGGAGATATTGTTACAGATAAAATGTTTCTTATTTAAATGATGTTAACTCAATTACTATTGTCATTATTTTTAATAATGCATATATATACTATTATTCATTAAGTGATATAATAAATAATTCTAAAAAATAATAAATAAAAAGCCAATATGAGCCGACACTGGTTATTAGTGTGTATTTTAATACAATTTATTCAAAGTGAATATTAAACGTATACGTTTCGAC
>NW_017304113.1:0-3534 GCF_001594115.1 Trachymyrmex septentrionalis | reverse complement strand
CCTTTGATAAGGAATTGTGGCAAATGTCGTCGAAGGGCTTGTTAAATCGTACGATAAACGCGTTTTCATTTAAATTGCATATTCTCGGTATCACGAGATGACGACATCAAGCTGAGAAATTTTTTGCAAATTTTACTATTATACATACATCGTTTCGATAATGGATACATTGTACAACGCTAATAATATTCCCTTCTCTTTCTTTCTTATTTGCCATAACGCAACATCCCTCGAACAGCTGATCCTTCAGGCAGCAACCCCATTAGCCCTTTACTTTTTTATCCTATCGATCCTTCAAGAATATTTGAACATAACCCAAAATGATTGTTAAGACTCTGCTATACCCGAACTATTTACAGCTTATCCCGTTTAAATAACCAAAATATAAAATTTGACTCATAAGAAATATTGACAAATCAGAAAGCCAAATGCCTAGTTACTTTTCTATAACCCTCTGATTGTGCCAAAAATGCCTGCAAATCACAAAACAATTCACAAAAAGATCAGATTATAATTTTGACCCCTCTAAAGACACTTAAGCCTAGTTCCGCTAACTGCGAAATGAATTCAGATTCTTGAAATTCACTTAAAAAGCAACGATGACAATTCTCTTAAACTCATCAATAGACGTCACGATTTTCATTAATAAAAGATATCAATCAATTAGAGCATAGATAATCTAGTAATCTGATTAACTTGTCCATAGAATTCCGTTACAAAACTATTATCATACTAATAAACTTAGAAATCTATAAAAAAAAATCTATAACGAAAGTGTAACATAACATTGCTGTAGATATTGCAAAATGTAATAAAAACTACAGTTGTGAAATTAGATCCCTAAAAATCGATATAAACAAACTCCCACAACTATCTAGAAATTATCAAGTTAAAGATAACAAATACTGGAATAATAATTATTAATGTACATTATTATAAACAATTGGGAATACCCTCACCATTTGATTCGACTAAACTCGTGAATACATCTTTATGTCTTGTTAAAATTCTATATAGAACATTTTTTTGTCAAAGTTTAAATAGAGAAGATAATCGCGAAAATCCAAATCAAAGAAAAAGCAAGAAATCAACAATAGCCATGATCAAAGCTCGAGATATTAAATTTTACTGTATAAAGAAACTTATCCAACAATCACACATTTTAAAAATTTGACTACATAAACAATTACAAGTAATATTTAAACGCGTATGTAAAGCAAACCCTTCAAGTTATAAATATGAGGTTTACATAAAATTAAAGCTTGAGATTTCTGCGGTACCCACAAACCTATCTTTTCATCACCCCTACGCCTAATAAATCATTAAAAAACACCTCTGTGGCATCCACATATGTATACATATAACAAATCTTGTATACATAGCAAACTGAACTATTTCACCGAACTCTCACAATCTAGTAGAACTAATTAACAATTAGACATGAGATCATTATTAAAGAAAATTATTAATTATTGTAATAAATATTTATTACAATATTATTATTATTGTAATAAATTTTTATAAACAATTGACCATATTAACTACCAAGTTTTATGCTGAATTATAATAGACCGCCAACACATACGTAAATTCTTCAGTATGATGTATCATCTGAATTCTCAATAACCTAAGAGACACCTTAAATTTCTATCTGGACAAAACATCATCCACTAACATTTAACTAATTTTCAAATCATTTCTTTTCAAGCATTTCTCCTTCAGCTAAGCGTCATCTAAAGACAATATAATAGTATATAACCCATTATTATGTATACAATAAAAAATTAATGTAAAAATTAATGTATACAATATTGTATACATATAGTACAGACACGAACCAACTATAACTAAAAGTGATATTAATATTATAAAAAGACGAGAAAGATATTCTATTCATAATTTACAGCCAATTAGACGTGTTATTCAGTAAGAAATACTAATGTAAATTAATTTAACAATAAGATTAAGCAACCGACCAATCATATGTAAAACACGTCTAATAATAATTGTAACGCATTAAAGCGAATAAAATTGTTAAAGCTCTTTCTTAAGTAAAGGAATATCATTCTCGCAGTAGAATAAACTTCGCTGCATAGCACCATGACTTACAATCCGCTAATCTAGAAAAGTTAGATCACGTCACCCAATCTAGATACTCCATACGAAGTCAGCATACCTATTTTTAGACGATATCTTACGACCGAGTGAGCCTAGTCGACCCAAAACCTAGCAAATTTTACCATATAAGGAGCGAAACGTACGATCACGCTACTACCATATAAGAAAAGAAAGCTAGAGCTCGGTATCCGTTACCTAGAAAACCCAATGAGTCATGTTGCCTACTTTTATCTAGGATGGCATATAAGGTCTGTTCCTGCGAGAGAGGGCATACAGATTTTTCGAATTGCGAGTAGTAGTGCGTTATTAAAAGTCCCGCTCTTATCGAAGCAACGTTAGTCTTTGAGCTTTTAGTCAGCCAGCCTTTGTGAGATCTTGTGCCAAAGTATCTTCCGACATAATTGGATCACTGTATTCAAAAAATGAATTTTATTTTAATAATAAACATATATACATATTATAATTATAAATTCCAAATGTCAGTTATTTCATTGATAACTTCGCACTCTGATTGGAAAATTTATTCTTTGACAATCATTGATTCCAAACCAGACTTCAGATGTAAGAATCAGTTCATGTGGGGTTTTAATCCCCTTAACCAAACGAGAAGCATACCCACAACAGCGTCGCATCTAGGATTCCCTTACCACGAATCATTGGACGTGACATCGTATATTCAGTTCGGGAACGCGTTTTGAAAAGCGATTAGCAGAAGTCATCTATTGGCTGCCGAAGTATTAATCTATTGGCTGCGTGTCGCGATTACAACATAGCGTATTCGCACAGCAACAATCTCGCTAAACGTCACGCAGCTGACAATATACTCGCCGTAAAGGCACGGAAACGCATTACCGCGAAAGATCCGACTCTTGGAGAGAGAGTCGCAGCCACAGCGTTTGGGCAGCTATGAAGGCTAAAACGAAGATTGGTATGAACTTGAAAACAAAGAAGAAGAAGAAGAGTAAGCGGATATTTCCGACAGCGAAACGACAGCGTCCTGACCGTTCTACCGCTACTGAGCGTTCTCGGGTCATTGGTCGGCGGGGCGGCGGGAGTCGTTAAGGCCGTAAATTATAACAAAGCGGCGCAGCGTCAGCTGGAAGAACAGCAACGTCATAATCGCGTCATGGAAGGTCGGCGTTTATCTCGCTTGCTACAAGTGCGGACAAAGTGTCGTGCTCAGAGAAAAAAAACGTCGATGAAACGTTAAAAATGCTGAGGGAAGTAACTACCAACGTGCAAGTGCAACAACTTGCAAACCGTATGCGCATTCCGTATTTTATAGACAGCTTTATGCGCACTACATTACCGGTCGAAGGAATACGTCAAAACGAGAGCGGTATCGTAAATCTAGACAATGCCAAGGGACCCGGCACGCATTGGGTGACATATGCAAAAAGGGGGAATCGCGTCGTG
>NW_017304112.1:0-3504 GCF_001594115.1 Trachymyrmex septentrionalis | reverse complement strand
TTAATAATTTTTATATATTTGTAAAAGTGATGAAAATTAATCCAGAACACGAATGATCGAATGTGTGTAGTAAGGATGCTCAAAACTAAGGTGCGTGCGTGTGCGCGCGCGAGTGTATGTGTATACGTATGTATATATGTTCTCATTATTCTGCTATTAGGTACTAGCAATGTCCATTGAAGAGAATTACGTGAGTAGAACGCTTAGCGTGGAAGAAACCATAACATCTTTGAAGACACCCATATCATTGTTTACCAAGTACGTTCTGCGGGTGATAATACCCTGGTGTCGAAAAGCTGTCACGCTCAGAGAAATGACAAAAAACGTATGTGTATCTGCTGTGCATATATTGAGATTAGCTTATAGACGACTTGGTGTTTTGATGGTTAAAGAAAGTTACATACCCGATGAACAGCTCATATTTTTCCTGACGCATCAAGAGATCGGGCAACTGTTGAATAAGCATAATCAATTACTCTTACGCAAGTGAGTTGATTTTACACTATTTTTTTTATTACATATTATTCAGTGCATCATTCTTTATCCTCTGTGTATATATTATCATAATTTGCCATGTCTATCTTTCAGAGCGCTACGTAGAAGAAAGATTTATCAGAAAGTAGCAAAATTTGAATATCCGGAATTCAGTACTGGCATGCCCGTGCCAATAGAGGTTTGTCGTAAATGTTAGAGAGCCAAGTCGAGTCAAGCCGAATTACTTGTTATGTTCCAAAATTTACTGTCAGTGCTGAAAATGTATAGTACATGTGACATAGACTGTAGATTTTCAGTGCTGGTAGTGAATTTTGGAATACAGCCTATTATTACAATATCTAGAAAAATCATTTATATATTTTTATATTTTTTAATATATGTATTTCTATCGTATCCCTAAGATTTATATTGCATATATACTTTTTGTCACAGCCGACCTTCGATACTTCGTCCTACGAAGGATGTACAAAGATTGAGGGTACTTCAGTTTGCGGCGATTCTGTATTAGGCAGAGCGTGTGTGATAACCGATCTATCCGAAGCAAAAATTATACAGCATGGAGATATTTTGATTACATACTGCACCGATATCGGTTGGAGTCCATATTTTCCGTTATTAGCTGGAATCGTAACAGAATTGGGTGGTTTAATAAGTCATGGCGCCGTTGTGGCAAGAGAGTACGGTCTTCCTTGCATCGTTGGTGCAAAAGGCGCAACCCAAGTTTTTAAAACGGGTAAAGTTTCTTATGTCACGCTGTATAAAAACGATCTATAACATTGAGATTTTCTTTTTATTAACTTCTTTTTGTTAATTGTTTTTATGTACGTTCTTTTATTTCAAGTGACAATTTTTATGTGCGTTCTTCTATTTCAGGTGACACTGCATTATTATCGGGAGACGGAACGTTACAACTGATTAAAAAAGCCTAATTATTCTAATTTGATTTTATGTGGATTTATATGGATATCATTCGATCATGTGTGAGAAATATTTTTTGAAACTGATCAATTTTCACAAAAAATATAAAAATCAGAAAATAAAACTGATTACATAGAATTAAAGTCTATTTATTTTACAATTGCCGCATTACAATCAAATAAAAGTCGTAAGAATTCGCGAATTCCATTGTATAATGTACCATATCTAATATGTGCAACATAAATACAATAATAGAACTTTTAATAATTTAATATTAATAAATATAATGTTGTCCCGTAATCACATTACGTACTTTGGTCGTTATAAATTACACAGTGGTAACGCGTTCAGGATCCGCCGTTAAATAACGAATATTTTCCGTTACCTCACTGGTAAGACACGACAATTGCAGTCGCATACACGTTGCGACTTTTGACAAAAGGGCTTCTACTCTCATGTGATCTTCCTTATTTACTGGCTGAGGTATCGCGTCCAGAGCTTCCTCGAAAAAGCTTCTGCTTAATAAAAGAGAAAAAAAGAAAGATCGACTTAGAAATGCTAATAGGTTTTAACATACAATTTTCAAGGTGATACTCTATTTTCGATATCTAATTTTTACCTCGCTCTACTTGTGCTGTAGGCTTGCAGAGCGTTTCTCAAGAGTATAATATCTGTTCGAGCTTGAATAATGCCAGCCGGACGAAATTGCGTAACGCATGACATGAGTCGCGCGAGTTCCTCTGCTATAGTCTCTATTATATGAGATAGGATCCGCTGTAATAGAGCTGGTGCAACTCTGCGTACCTGCGGGAAGATGATATTAGAGATATAATAAAACGATTAAATGTTATCCTCCGAGAGAGTTTGCCGCACCACCAACATCTATTACCTCTGCATGTACCGCGATTAGATTCGCCAATATTTCTTGGGCATATGGTTTCAAATGAGTCGGTTCCGTATCAAAGTCCCATTCTAAACCGCCTAAATACATACTAGGCTCTATCGTACCGACAAGTGGATCGCAACGGCGCTCTAGATATGCATCCAGAACAGCACTGTCCAGCGTCTCCAATTGTGTCCAATCAGAGTTCCATCCGATAGCGATGGATAATTCTGGATAGCCTTGCGCTTTCAGGGCATCTCCGATTCTTGGTAAAACGATATTTAACGTGTATCGTATATTACTTAATGAGATTAAGAGACATTGCTCCCACGTCTGATAAGAAATTTACAGATATTTTAAGTATTGGGTATGTGAAAGCAAAAGGATTGTTATGCTGTAAGCGCTAAATCGAATTTATTGCTTACTGGTCCTTGATGCTTATTGGTTTTGTTTTTATAACCAGAAGGTGATCCAATCAATTGCGAAACCGATGTTTCATCATTATCCATAGCTTCCTCGCAGCCGCTAAACGCTAATTGTTGTAGGCACCGCGCGAATGATATGAATAATGTCTTAATGACATTGTGATAGATAATCTGATGTGCCGAATTATTGAATAGCGGTCCTTCTCTTGGACCACAAGCAACTACCGTTTCTCGCGCATGTTTCGATATCACCAAAACTATTTCCTCAAATAAATATGGCTGTTGATATGAAACGACAACATGCGTAATTAAGAAAAATAAATGCGTAATAAAAGCAACAATTCAAAAAATTTCAGGTTTTTTTTATATTATACCAGTCTTGTAACTCCACCATCCTCGTTCAAGTATTCTATCTGCCACGTTTCTTTTTGACTCAGAGCTGCCGTATTGTCTGCTCCTTGTTTGAAGAGAGCAGTTAAACATTGTATCCTGTGATATGCAAAAAGTTAAATTGATATACGGATAATGAAAAATTTAATTGAATGACTAATTCGATTTTGAGAGTATACCTTAAATCCAATATAAATGAACCGAAAATATCGAGAGCCTCGCTAGGCAAATCCAGATGTATCAAAGAAGCATACATTTGTCTAACACAACGTAAGATATGTAAGAGCCACCTTGCCTCTACATCGTGACTGCACATACTCTTCATGGCCCCCATAGCATGTTGCATATTCGATAAAACTAAATTCTACATAAATAAATAAATAAATAAATATA
>NW_017304111.1:0-3350 GCF_001594115.1 Trachymyrmex septentrionalis | reverse complement strand
GTATTTTTCAGCCCAATTTATGTCATTTATTTATTCAGATACGTCGTCGTTGTCATCATCGTCTTTGCAAAATCTTGTCCCCTTTTATTACACCTTTTTCCAGTACTTTTTACACTTTTTCTGAATCTTTTCTACATCTTTTCTGCATTTTTTTACACTTATTTTCTGCACTTTTCCTACACTTTTTTTACACCTTTTCTGCACTTTTTGGATACTTTCTACACTCGTCCTATATCTTTTCTGAACTTCTACTGCACCTCTTTTACACTTTTTCCGCACCTCTCTCGCACCTTTTTGGCATCTCTTCCGCATTTTTCATGTACCTTTTCTGTATTTTTTCTACATTTGTACTACATATCTCTCATACACTTCTCCGTATTTCTTTTCACCGTTTCCGCAACTCTTTTGCACTTCTTCCGCACCTTTTCCGCACTATTTGTACATCTCTTTTGCATTCCTTTCGCATTTATTCTGCACCAATTTGCATCGTTTTATATAATACATTTAAATATGAATATAAAGTGTATAGTTCCGATCGAGTTGAAGGCCGCAGAGGTGGCATTGCGTTGTACATCGAGGGTGCACTTTTTGCCTTCTTAATCCATTTCGACGCACCTCCATCTAGAGTACACGTTGACATTGTCGGCGCAACTTTCAAACTTAAGGGCAAACGTATAGCGGCAATTTGCGCCTATCGCTCGCTTCGCTCTTACGTTACTGACTTTCACTATTAGAGTCATGTCTGTCGGCCGCTGCATGTTCATCTGATGTTATCATATGCATAGGTGACCTAAACGTGAATCTTCTTAATCCGTCCGATCTTAACCTCCTGCATTTGCCTCTTCTGTTGTCTTACCTCTCCTGTTCTCAACTCATTTCCGATCCTACTCTCAACACTTCGTCCATCATCGATCTAATTATGGTCTAATCCTCCGCGTCCTTTACTCTGGCGTTTGCTCGGATATTCATATCAGCGATCATTTCGCTGTCCACGCAGCGCTGCATTTCGACCGGTCTCTGAGACATTCCCGCATGTCTCGCATAATCTGTGTTCCGTTGATTCTTCTCGTCTCGATTATGAGTTGGCTCAGATCAATTGGTCACCTATTTTCTGCGAATCGCACATCGTCGAGAAGGTTTATTTCCATCCTTTTTTACATCCTTTCTAATAATCATCTTCTATCGTCTTGCACCACTCTTTTATAAACGTCGGACCAGGCCGCCTGGTTCAACCTTGCGATTCGCAAAATCATTACCATGAAGCGCCGCGTCTTTATTAAATTTAGGCAAACCTAACTTGGGGCTGATAGACGGCCTTTTTGCGAGCTTCGTAATAGCCTATTACTGCTATCCGCCGCGAAACGGCGGATCCTCAACTCTTCCAATTCTCCTCGTCATTTTTGGCGCAACTTTTCTTTTCTTATCTTGGTGCCACTGCCTTCTCTTTCCCCTGCATTCCCACACATTTTCTTAATCCCTCCCTACTCAATGATTATCTTATTGATTTTCTTTCATTCTCGTCCCCCCTTTCTTCTTCCCCTTTCCTCTTTTCAAGTTCATGTTCTGTTTCTTCTACTTTCACCTTTAACTCTATCACTCCCGCTGAACTCTTAAATATTCTCAAGCATATTAAACTTACTTTTGCTGGTCCCTGTAATTTCTCTGGCTGCATGCTGCTTCTCTACCTCCCCCAATGTCTTGATCCTCTTTTGCACATCCTTAATTACTTCTTCATATCCGACACTTTTCCTACTTCTTGGAAGCAAGCTCGTCTTCTCCATTCCTAAAACTCCGAATCCCTCCTCACCTTCTTCCTTTCGCCTTATCTCCATTCCCCCTTTCCTTTCCAAGCTTCTCGAGCGGGTTTGTTTCCAGCAGCTGATTTTCTATTTTAATTCCACAAATTATATACCGGATTGTCAATTTGACTTTAGAAGATTGCACAGTACATTCACAGAGTTGCTATACTTGTCCGATATTGTTCTTCGTGATTTTGACAAGAGGTTTTTTACATCAATAATCACTCTTGCTTTCTCAAGATTTTTGACATCGTCAACCTCGATTTACCACTTATTAAGCTTGGACATTATCGCCCTTTCCCTTATCTGTTTCTTCTTAATAGGTCGAATTCAGCGTGTCCTTCTCTTTAATTCCCTACTTTCTCTCCAGAACGTGCCGTTTCCTCTGGTGTCTCTTAAGGTTCCGTTCTCGGCCCCTTGCTGTTTACTTTATTTATCTCTGATCTACTTCTGTTCCCATTTCTTCTAAACTTCTTATGTATGCTGATGATGTTATTCTTCTAACGACCTTCTCTCCTAATGATTTCTCCTCAGTTGAGGCAGTTCTTAATCACGATCTTTACTCCATGTCTGATCGAGTTCTCGTCATCTAAACCCTTCTAAGTCCTCTATGCTTATTGCCAGTTCTCCCTCCTCACTTTCTCGTCTTCTTCATTTTGGTTAACTCAGCTGCTATTCCACAAACATCCTCCATTAAAATCCTAGGTGTCCATTTCGACTCTTCTTGGTCCTTTAGCAAGCACGTCTCTGTAAAATACCAAGCTGCATTTCTCCGTTTTCGATTTCTTTACCTTTTTTGTCACATCCTTTCTACTCAGAAGCTTCTAGTATCTCAACCGCTCATAATCTCTTTCTTTGATTACGCCAATGTTATCTACATTCCCGCCCTAATTCAGAAACTCTTATCCCGTGTCCAGAGTATACAAAATTCCTGCCTTCGTTTCTCCTATAATACTCGTAAATACGATCATTTATCCCCCTTGTTTACTCAATCCCTGGCTCAAAATTTATCAGCGTTTCACTCTTCATCTTTGTTGTCTTGTTTACCGAATTCTATATTCCAATACCTCTTCCTATCTTTGCAACCTCTTACGCCTTAATTCTGAATTCCACTCTCACGATACCCATCTCACTGATATCATGCTTCCTTGTCTTTTCCCATTCATCACTCAACCAAATTCCGTGCTGCTTTCTCCTAGTAGTGCTGTTAAATTTTATAATTTACTACCTCCCCCCATACGCTGCTCTCCCTCCTTTTCCTCTTTTCGTTCGGCGGCATCTCGCGTATTCTTTATGGACCTTGACTCTCTTATGGTCACACATCTCATTCGCATTCGTATCGCCTCTCAGCTTTTCTGCATTGCTATTATGTTATTCATTTTCCGCAAACGTTACATTCATTTTTATACTCAACTTTCATATTGTTACATCACATTTTATGTCAAATTTATGTTGCATTGAACTTATACTATGTCATGTTATATAAATACTATGTTACGTTATATACGAGATGTGATCAAAAAGTAAGGTGACTTTTCATTTTTATAAAAA
>NW_017304110.1:0-3305 GCF_001594115.1 Trachymyrmex septentrionalis | reverse complement strand
ATTTGATTTTTATTATTACATGATTTATATTTGTAGGTCTATTATGTGTATGATTTTATTGATATTTATAAATGTTATATTAAAGCATAACTTGGGGGAGAGGAAAATATTAAGACATATATTAAATAAAAAATATAGATTTTTTTCTAAGAAATATTTACTTACCAGTATCGGTACAAATACATTGGGCGTTATATAATTCAAAAGGGTATTTATAATAAAATCCTTTTCATATTTTTGGCCATATGGTATCTGTAAAATATAAATACAAATAAATAGTAAAAATTGATTTTACATCATTGTATAAGTACTTGAGTACTTGAATATAATAATATAATATCATTACAGAAATATACTTACGGTAACTCTATACCAACTGGATTCTCTCAAAGGAGGAGGTCGTCTAGAACCTGATTGACCTCCTTTGAAATTTCTATTTGGCATAGGACTATTTCTTCCACGAGAAGCATTACGCCAACCTCTATCAGCTCGTTCTCTATTATTCGGATTGAGTACTACTTGTCTCGTATTATTATTAGAAGTCATAGGAATATCATCATCCAAATTAGCAAATGCTAAATTACGAGACATATTGTTAGGTGTATGAGTTTTAAATGATACTCGGTGCTTAATTGAACCATGAGGTCTTCTATCTCTTCCTTGTCTTCCTACTCGGTCATCATGAGCTAGATAGATAGTAATAAATCAGTAAAACTAACAGATGATCATTATTTTTTTATGAAACAGTTATTTCTCGAACATGATTTATTTTATATTGATAATTGTTAATATTCAACGATTTTGTATTACTACTCTTTATATTTAAATTCTCATAATCTGGACAAATCATAATAATCGTGTAGATTTCCCTGGAATAACAGTCGTATGCATGTATGTGTATATAAATATATCAAGTTTCCTGTAAAATATCTTATAATCTATTATAACATTATTATAATAAAGCAAAAAGCATTAAAAAATTGAATGCAATAAAATAGTAGTATAAAAAAAGTATATAAATATATTAAAAAATCCATGTTGCATAAATACCGTGCTATACAAGAATTTGCAATTATCTAACCGTAATCTCATATCTACAATACTTAATGTAACTAGATATTTTTAAATCTGAAGTAGGATAACTTTATATTGAAAGGGGGAGGGTGGGGGAAGAGATGGAGGAAAATGTATGTACAGATGGATGTAAAACTAAACACAATTTATTTTTAAAAACTAATACGATTACTTATATTTTAACATATTTATGTGATAGGATAGTAAAATAATTATCTCGAAAGTAGGACTATCTCGCTATTAAAACTTTTTAATATAATCGATCTTGTTCTTAGTTTTATACTGAAACTCTAAATCCAATTATATTAAAGAATCTTACAATTGCTACTTTTTCTGCTGATCGTAGCCATTAAAGATCCTAGAAATCTTTCCGAAATCTCTGACAGAGAAACAATTTTTTTTTAATCTTACTAATTGGTAAAAATTTATAGTGCCTTGAACCACTCCTTAAGATTATACAACATCTGGATAATAGAAATTTTAATGTACTGTTTCTTTTAAAATAATTTTACCTCTTTTAAATAATTTAAAGCATCAATCTGAAATTCTCTTATTCCTTAAGAATGCTAGCATGATGAAATTGTCGATATTACAAGTTAGAAAAATGCTTCGAATTACCTTTACAGAATTGAAAATCGTAATTTGCATATTTAAAGTTTAACATACAAATAAATTCCAGAAAATTAAACTTAATCTAAAAAAATAGAAAACATTAAAAAATTCGTATATATAACTTCCTAATTTTCTTTCTTTTTTAATATTGAACTTTCCTGGTAAAAATTTTTTTCAAAATTATTGTAAGAGTTAAAACACTTTTCAAAAATACTGAGAAAATCTACCTCTTCTTGCATAAAATTTTTCATATAAATTCTGAAACATTCTAAAATTTTTTAATTTCTCACCTTAAAATTTCTGAAAAAATATTTTAGATATCTCTCAGCACTTTTAAAAAGTGTTCCAATCTGTACAAAAATCTGCGAAATTTTCTAAAAAATATATAAAATTATTTTAAAATTCTGACCTTTGTATAAAAATGCTGAGATCATATGAAAAATTTTGAGAAAAATCTTCACTGTGTTTCTAACCTCAATAATATCGACAATTTCATCACGCTAACCTTAACATATAGTTTCCTCTGAAATAGTTTTTAAATTCATTAATCTGAAATTCTCTCAATTCTCAATCAACAATACATTCCTATTTCTTAATCGTGCATATCGTGAGACTTCGGATTAAAGCTACTAGAGTTAAAAACAGATTTCTATCCCAAAATCTCGAAACTTGTTGATCGTAACATGTGAAGCCACGCGTCGCTCCCGAAAAAAAATTGATTCATCGCATCAATTCATTGATCAATTTCAATTAATAAATTACATCTAAATTATTCAAATATGATTTATTAATTTTTTTTCCGTCCGAGATCTCGAAATAATTCTAATATCTAAAATATTTCATCACATTATCTCGGTAATATACTATTAATACAAAAACGAATTTAGCGTGCTTTCTTTCTCGAGTAAATTATTTTCTATGCATTGCTCGGTCGACTCTATCAATGCGTGTCGCAAAAAAGCGTGCGAGCGTACAAATCACGTGACGACGCCAAAAAAAATTACCCAGCTACAGCCTCTGTATAGTGTCCATTTTGTTTTTCCGCGTTCAACGTTAATGGCCTCGTAAATGAAAAAAGATGCGAGCAAACGAATGTTAAATAAGAAGATTAAATGCAAGAGAAATTATTGCATGGTATAAATGTCGAAACAAACACGGAAGATATGCACGCTCCAATATGTTCTTCCTATTTTCAATCATAATTCCTATTCACTCAAATTGAGGATGCGCTTGTTAGAGACGATAGAGTGAATAGGAGCTATGGTAGGAATGTTGAAGAATGTATACGACGCGGATAAAATCTGAGAAAACATTATTACAAACGCGAAAATCAAGTGCATATTCAAGAATGTATTACATTTTGCGCATGATATTCACTTTATCCTTATTCAATATTCAGTATACAAGGATAGACGATAAATCATGCGCATCGTGTGTAAAATGGAACTCACACCAATCATACGTAACGGGTTATTAAAGCTGGAGACAATACTTACCAAAGTAACCCTTATCCTCATTTCCTCGGTTATTGCGACCGCCCCACGACTTGTTTGACTTCTTCGGCATCTTCTTCTGATTTGCGTTGTCTCAATCTGCAACAATCTGCAACAATCTGCAAC
>NW_017304109.1:0-3195 GCF_001594115.1 Trachymyrmex septentrionalis | reverse complement strand
TTTTTTTTTTCAATAATCGCGTAAGGGGCTGGCTAATAGTAACGAATTGCGAAATAAAGCGATGGTACCAGGACGACATGTCCAAAAATCTTCGTAATTGTTTAAGGTTGTACAGAGCTGAATATTCTAAGATCGATTGTTTTTTTTCTGAATTGAGACAGTTAAGTCGTCTCTCTGTATTGTAAATCCCAGATAACGAACTTGTGAATGACAAAATTCACATTTCTCAGGATTTATAGTAAGACCAACAGCAAAGATTTTATCCAAACACGTTCAAGCCATTCTAAATGCTCCTCGAAAGTAGCCGTTACAATAACTAATAACTGTCGTTCAGGTAACGCAAACGTATGAAATTCCATCTTCAGTTCGATTAATTTATCTAAGAGTCGCTGAAAAGTCGCGAACGTTCCGGTAAACCTGTACAGCATTTGCGTAAAATGGTAAAGTCTTTTATAAGGAACACTAAAGGTATTTCACGACTATTTCTTATCAATGGTAAAGTACGCCTGGCTCAGATCTATCATCGAAATATATCAAGCAGACCATAATTTGTCTGCGATGCCGTTTATGTTAGGTAGCTGATTCACATCCTTTTTCGACACGCCATTTACTTTACGAAAATCTAAACAAAAACGGTATTTTCCGTTAATATTTTTAATCATTATGATACGGTTCGACCATTCACTAACTAAACGATGACTCTATTATTTCGGCCGTTAATATCTTGTCGACCACCTCGCAAATGGCTTCCTGAACTTTAGGCAAGAAACTAAATAGCGATGCGTTTTGCCCTACATCTATTTTATGTTCCGTAAGAGAATTAACACCAGGATTTCCGACAGCCCTCGGTATTTTAGCTTCTAGAAAATTCTTTAAACACTCCTCTCGGGGGTTAATTCTGAGAGTTCACAACAAGTACTCATGCTATTTTCCTTAATATTCTCAAAAGGATGTCGCTTCCTTAGAGAACTCGCAAAATACCATTCTGAAGACGCAAAATCTAAATACTAATACCGTACGTGCATAGAAATTCTATTCTCACGATATACGGAACAGTTAAATTCGGAAGCAAACAAATGGTAGTTTCCCGCTGCATCCCCTGTAAGATTTGCAAAATTACGAAACTCGTCTCGACGAAGAGCTACTTGGAATCGTGGGCAGCACGATGCGCGTAATTTAATTATTCCGTTAAATCCCATGACGGACTCAAGCGATCAAAAAAATTAGAATGCAAATTAAATAATCTGCCACCGATTCGTGCTCTATTGCTCTTCCTGCGTACGACGTAAAATGTCATCTCGAAGTGCATATTGAATGTCGGAAACATTTTTGTCACGCAGTAACAAATTGATCCCACGTTTACCATTCCGAAGTGCGAAACCAGTAAAACACGATACTCGAAAGGAATGATAAACATCGAAAAAAATCTTGATCACTAATAGGGAACAATTCACGCCTCTCCTCAATACGAACTAGAAACGCCTCTATAACATAAACAGTAGCGAATTCAACATGATTACCTTACTGCTTAAGTTTTAAACCTATCCATATGTGCTCTTTGTTTCATGTTTCTTGCTCTTTATCTCTTGCTTTCTTCCCTCTTTGCGATCGTTTTATTGACAATCATATTTCTTGCCATGTATTTCTTGTTTCTTCCGAAGTTCGTTGACTTTTGTCTCGGGCGATAAAAAAACGAAAAACGAGATAAGAGGCAAAATGTAAAAAATAGCAAAAGACAAGTAACAAAGTAACAGGCTTTACGCATTAAGTTTTTGTATGTGCCAAGACCTTTACGCATTATAAATTTCTGTAAACAAAGTACGGAGAATTCGAAGGATCGGCAATAAATAAGGGCGATGACATAACATGCGAGGACACATCGCAAAAGTTAGAATGATCTCCCGAGTAGTCGTGAAGAAGATGTCCCGGACTATCAAATCACATAGAGGTCGCAGTGATTAAAGGGTGTAAAACAGCCAGCGCATTTTTTCCCACGTTCTGCAAGCGCGAAGAACCAGCTTAACTCGACACATCTAACTTGTAGCAATAAATGATCGTGTAAAATAGCAATGCGTCCCTCGGTATTCTGTCCTCGTCACGATAACTCATCCCTCAAACTTTCGATCGAAAATTTATAAATCCACGAAAATCGCGAACATCCTTCAGACATTCTAAACGAGACACGAAATCAGATGGCAACATATGGGAATAACGGGATCGAAAAATGCAGACAATAAATAGCGAGAAATCCTCAACATTGCGTGAAAATGAAAATATATTTCTTTGTTGTGGATTTCCTTTCCCCGAATACCGAAGTTCGTAACGAATAACAGTTATCGTACGCAATATTTGAAACGGTCTATACAATCGGTACACTCGCAATCACTGAAAAGGATTTATACGCAGCAATAATATTTAAGACATTAATATCGAGTGAAAAGAACAACACAGAGAGGCTTCAAATGTACGCGAAAATAATAAATATGAACATTAAAGGAGCGTTTATACTGATCGTATGTCGTAATCTGTAAGAATTAACCAATCACAGTTGAGTATTCCCCTCTCATTCTGTAAGAGGGGATATTTGTCTGTTATTACTCAATTCTTACTGATTACGGCCAGTACAAACACTCCCTAACAGGTTGACGCAAACGATACTGACGCAGCGGAACTGACAGCGCAAATAACACCTCGCGAAATTGAGACGTAATAATAACTGCTCGAGACAACAAACATTTGCGAAATTTCCAGAAATGTAAAAATATGAAATGTAGCACGAGAGAAATTCCAGGACCGTACAAAACTAACTCTATCCAAAACGTGATACTTTTCACTAATCGCGACGCGCACAATTTATACTGCTAAAAGGAAAGGAATTAGTACACAGCATTCACATGAAATTCAAATAGCAAAAAAAATACATGAAATAACAAATATAGGAAAGCTATAATGTTAAAGGCGCAATATACCGTTCTCGCTTTCCAAAGTTTTCGTTAATAAAAAGAGAAAACAAAATTTTATTTCAATACATCGAGCCCCACACGTTGGGCGCTAATTTACGTGCGTGTGACACAACTTTGTCGTGCGTTCACGATTAATATTGTTTTCGCAGATAGTAATTAGTCAATAGGGGTTGGGTAAGTTAATTTTTTTTTTTAATTAAGTTAAGTTAAAGTTAACTTTGAAAATTTAACT
>NW_017304108.1:0-3150 GCF_001594115.1 Trachymyrmex septentrionalis | reverse complement strand
TTAATTTTGTTCAAAATATTTAAAATACTTTTTTTTTACTTGTTTACTTTATAACGTAGAATATTTTTATTGTACAGTAACTAATAAATATTATGACAAATAAGTAATATCCTATGAGAATTTAATGTGCGTTATAAAAATTAATTGAACAATTTTAAAAATATGTTGCTTTAACATTGTATAAAAATAAATTATTCAGTAATTAATTGTAATTTAAATAATATTTCTATGTATCTCTCGTTTTTTATTTAATTTGGCTGTATAAACAAAAAAGATATAATTAATAACAACCAGAATTAACACACATATAATAAATTAGAAAAAATGTTATAAATACCCTGATGTTTTCTGTATTGTTGCTGCTGATTTCGTTTTTCTCGCTGATTGTTCCTTAAGCCTAAGATAGCGTCGATGGTGAAGGACTTTGCTTGTTGTTGCTGCTGTTGTTGTGAATGTTGCATGTGCGTAATCGAATGCGAATGCGGCACTTGCGTTGACAAATTTTGCGCGGATAGTTCTGTACCAAGTAGATGCGAGCGTCTCATACGTTCCAAAGCTATTGCTTCAAGATCGGGATTCCTCGGCTGTACTTGCAAGTTCCTAAATTCCTTGTGATCTAACATGCTCGAATTTTCTAATAAACCAGCACCACCACGCAATCTTTCAAGGGCCAAACTGCTAATATGAGTATCCCTCATTCTATCTAGGGAAAAATTGAACTCTTTCATGCGATCGAGATTATAATTCTTGAGCAGGCCGAAGTCCTTTATTTCCTTTTCTACCACGAAGTTAAGATCCTTGCTATACCTATCTAAAGAAGATAACGACGCATGAGGACTCCTTTGTTTCGTCTCGCGCAAATTAAATAGCACGTTTTTAGCGCTGGAATTTTTTGGTCTGCAAAGCGTTGAGGCGTCAGTTGATTCCTCATTCTCGTTCAATCTCTCCAACGGATAATTAATTTCAGTCAAATTATTGGCGGAGTAACCGAAATCTTTGGTTTTATTCAACGTCATAGTCAAATTTCTGGTCGGATTTTCACATGAAAATTCATTGAATCGGAGAGATGTCCTATCGCCACCTTCCAGACTAAGATGAAAATCTTTCGGTTCCGTCGATGCATCTTCTTTGGTTTTATCAATAGACAGATTCAGCTCTTTGATGCGCTCATAACTTTGAAAAGCTCTTAATTGAGACTCCGAATGGCTGCTATCACTTATGCAATCCGATAAGTCTTCCGCCGTTAGTCTACCCGACGGATCACTTGTCTCCATTTTGAAATGTTTTTGAAATTGTTATTTTACTTCAATACTTTCTTGATATGGATAATATGTTCCAATCATATAGCCACGGTTAGCATTAAACGTTTATTAATATTTTTCGTTACATAACACAGATATTAATTTGACTTCAAAGAATACAATCAAATTCGATAACGAATCACACAAAAAAAATTTGAGTTTTTTAAAAATGTTATATTATTTGCATAAACATTTATCACAAATTCTTTCTGCAGAAATGCCAATCGACTAAATATATTTGATTAGTTTTTTTTCTTCACCATTGTCATCAATTGTTCACTCAAAGTTATAATTAGAAATACTAATTTATCACGTATTTTTTATATTAAACAAATTGTATCATTTTTTAGTCACATTAACTTGTCATTCACAACTCTTTAAAACACACAATGTCAAAATCGAAAGTCATGAGATTATTATCACAGCAATGTTTATTATCGATTAATTATTATCCCATCATAAACAACAAATTCGTGCACTGTCACAATTTTTGCAGATTCATTGAATAACTGTAACTTGCTCAGATTGTCAAATGGTGAATAAATTGATGAATAAGTACGAACGAAACGGAAATAAAAGCAAGGAAGTGGCAAAAGCACGAGAAGAGACAGTAGCAGTATCGGAAGACCGAACTACGAAGGCGCCTTCGACGAAGTATGATCGGACCGCGTTGGCGCTCTGCAGCATCCAAGGATAATGATGTCAAGCACGAGGATCACCGCTATCGGATAGGGTTGGCCAACGGGACCAAGGATATCCAGCTAATGATCCCGTACGTGACGAGGAGGGTATTCACCCGCCGCCTCGTAACCCTCCTTGCCCGCCCGCCATCCCTAACAATCAGTCGACCGTTATGTTTCACCTCCGCAACCCCCAAATGGACCGCAGGATACCCCCTCGTACGGTCAATATTTTTTCATTCGACGAGAGAAGGCCGGGGCGCACGTCGTCGCCGAATCCTGGTTGGCCGGATTCTGCCATCACCCCGTGTCCAGGACACGCCTACCGCGAACATCGTGGGGGTTATTTGCGGGGAGTCTGTTACTTTTTTCTACCCTCTATCTCGAGCTATCCAGCCAGCATCCACCTCCGTCGACTCACAACCCGTTCTTCCTCATCGTCGTTCTACGAAAACCTCCCCCGTCCCACCTAGCAGGCACCCATTAATAAGCTTTCGCCTAGACCAACTAGCTTACTTGAAGATGCTGATACCGACACCAGGCTTCTCAGAAAGCGTATCTGTGGAGACGAAGATGAGCGCGTGCGTGAACGTAGTTAGCGTCTTGCTTCGACCGCTCGTCAGCGATGTCATCCGCGTCCAAGACCTTCTAGTAATTAGGTCCTAATGATGATGAGGTAGTTTAATTTTGTTCGGATGATCTTTCTTATCTCGTCTTGGATTGAGATAGTCTTTAACATCGAAGAGTTCACTCGCTATGGATTATTGGGAGGAATTTCGCGCAATTTATCTTACGAAATTTCGCGCTGACTCGGGGAATTCTTAAGCTAATTACACAAAGATGGTAATATTATAATGAACATAAATTAATTATAGAAAACTGTTATCAAAAGTAGAAATTTAGAATATTGTTGACATATTTTTTGAAATATTTATAGACAGAATTTTTGCACGTAAGATAATATTACATATATTGCATGTAATCAAAATAAATCTTTGTTTTCGTAATTTATTTTTACTTATTATAAATATAATTAGTAAAAATTATATTTAAAAATATATTATTATACGAAACGTATACTTTCCTTTTTATAGCAAAAAATTAAATTCTAAAATATCCATGAAAAATAAAAAATATAATTTTCAAACATTAGTGAAAAATGTAAAAAA
>NW_017304107.1:0-3005 GCF_001594115.1 Trachymyrmex septentrionalis | reverse complement strand
AAAAAAAACATTGAAAAATATAAATTACTGTATATTTAACAATAATTCTCTTGTTTTAGCTACAATTTCGATTCTTCCATGCCTGAATGTCATTACCATACAATCATTTGGAGTGATGTCGAAGGACATAAACGGCGAGGGCGCGAGCAGAGAAACGTCGTTCGTCTTCCTTCAACTGGTCAACGCTCTGAAGAGTCTTCAAGCACGCGGAATCGAGGATGCCAGCAAATCTCTAAGCGACGTTGTACTTTGCAGAGAGGATGTTTATTATCGACTGTACCTCCTACAAGGGTTAGTATTTTCTCGTATAACGACAACTTGACGCAGTATAATAATATAATCGCGCGGATCTCCACGAACCCGTTATTCAATGTTTCACTTCCGTTTTGCAGGAGGTTAAACATAGACCCGAGCGACGAGTCTGGCGAGGAACGGGTCTCTTTGTGCGAATGCGCTCTAATAGCGCTGCAACAGTTGCATCTGACGGACGAACTGCCTCTCGTACAAGATTTACTGATACGTGAGAAAGCGGTTACACTCTCGCAGGTGAAAACTTATTTCTATTTGATTCTAATTCGCAGGACACGCAAGTGCAAATATTTCCAATTTAACCATAAATTTACTTTACCATGCCTACATACTTACGTCTTTTTTTAATTATTAAATTTGCATGCTTTTTTAAACTAAAAATTGTTGATAGCAATACCTTGTTATTTCGTGCATTTACAGTTGCTATTGTACGTCCCATATTTGTACTTACTAAATTTATTATAATCGCCGGCACAATCTGCATCCTTCGGATAAAATTACTGTTCAATTCTTTTGGCAATCAGGTGAAATCCGTGTTGGAATTCTCATTGTGGGGCCCGGCCGATGTGCCACTTGGTGGTCCACGGGAAAGAGAAGTGGCGCTTCAGAGATGGCTCGACCTCGAACGAGCGAATGTACTTCACGCTCTCATCAAGACGAAGGCAGCGTTGACCGTTATAGATGAATATCAATTATTATTCTTGGTACGAACTACTGCTAAAATTATGAGCGAGGCATCCATGCTTCTCGATGAGCAGCGTAAGCGCTTGTCGCAAAGATGCTGATATGTTCTGCGTCGTACATGATGATTTGTACAAATACCAAGTATTTGACGAGAAAAATTAATATTTATCGATAAGAAAAAAGTTATTCAAATGCAAAGATAATTTGTAACCAGTGTGCAATATAACATAACACAGCTTTTCCTTCATTTTTTAATTAATTAATTACAATTAATTTATGTTCCTCGACATTGACGGATTTTTTAAATGGTCGTTATGTAAGAACAATGTATAATTAATTTATACTAACGTGAGATTAAATCGTACGTTTGCTGGAGGAAAATGTATTTTTGTATATGCAGGATATATTGATGTATGTATAAATAATCTCGGGACATAGCTCAATGTTTATTTAATGTAATGTCTGATAAGATAAAGGTATTAGAAATGTGCCAATGCTCAATCAAAATGTGATTTTGCGTGTACAGTGTGCGTTTCTATGAATCCGTCACAAATCCGGAAGTTTAGAGATAGCTGCTTCAGGTCGTCTTCAGCAATGTGCGATAGTTATTTATAAATATTTATAGATATTTTACATACATATATTTGTAGAAATAAATGAATAATTACAAGGTGTCTACAAATTTTATATTTCAGAAAATCTACAATCACATAAAAGTAAGCGCAATATATGCCGTATTTATATGTTTAAAGAATGAGATGACTAACTCTATAATTCTAATCTACAATTCTAAAGAGATTATCTTTTAATATTTTTTAAATATATTTTTTATGGACTAGTACAAAATGAATTCTGAGAAATCGCATTTCTCAGATCCTTACAAAGTTATTTTCATTCTTTTTTTTAAATAGTTTATATTACACTCGATTTGTTACGTTGTCTCTTGATTGCCGTTTTCAGGGACACCATCCAATTCAATGTTTGCGCAAACGTCGGATACGATTTTTTCTTCATTGTTTACTTGGATTTCTGGTACGGTAACACTTTGCTTATTCGACGATGAGTCCCAAGAACATCCAACCACGTTTGTCAATTTGCTTATGAAAATATATATTATATTTTATGCATAATTCAGCAACATATAAATACATTTGACATTTTTTTATTATGCAATCTTCATTAGAAGCTTGCATAGAAAAGCTTGCCAATTTCATTTTTGCAATTAATTGTTATTATCATACCTTCTGTTAGAAGATGTATCGTTTGATATTAAACCATTCTGTTCTTCAACTCGTTGCTCATTGTCGCAATTGGACAATACTTGATCCTGACGTGAATATTCTTCGGTGTCATTCATCAAGTCTTTATTTTCAACTGTACCTATTTCTACTGTACTCACGTTCCCAATTGAGATCTGTACATTTGCCTTTTGAACTGTTTCGGAATTTTGAGATATTTTGACCTGTGGCAACGCCGGAAGGATCTTTTTCCACTTCGATAGCGGAGTTTCAGCTACGGTATGCCTCTTCTCTGCTATTTTGAACAATTTCCGACGTTCTTCTGTACGCTCCTGTCGTAGTTGCATCTAGAACAACACTTTGATATAAGTATAAAATTAATAATAATAAATATTAAAAATAACAATTAAGCATAAAATATTAAACGTTATACACAATTTAATGGAGCCCTATAATCTATATACCGCATATTCCCTTATACAGAGTAATCCAGACCAACCGCAGGAGCCAGCATGTACGTATTCCTCATGAAAAACTGAGTCGAAAATATTAATAGCAAAATGTTGAGGGGTCAATAGTTTTTGAATGGTGAACCTTTGAAACCGTCCAACCATGGCATGTAAAGTTCGCGCCGTCAGGCGCGGCGCAATCAAGCGGCCGGCCACATTCGCGCTTTGACGAATTTCGCATAACGCATAATGCATAAAGGAATTAACTAATCAAAATCCTTCTTTTCCATGGAATGGGAGAAAAGGAAAGATTCTGATTAGTTGA
>NW_017304106.1:0-3000 GCF_001594115.1 Trachymyrmex septentrionalis | reverse complement strand
ATCTCGGACGTCGCTATGCCGCGATTGAAAACCACCGGTAGACCATCGGTGGAACGATGAGATCGCGGATCTCCGTGCTCAGTGTGTGCGTATTCGAAGGCGCATTCAAAGACAGCGACGTAAGTACCAGGACTCTGTAACGGTTCAGAGTCTCTGGGGCGATCTGCGCGAGACGAGGCAGTTGCTTAGAGGTGCAATTAGAAAGTCCAAGCTGACTCTGTGGCAGGGTCTGCTTGAGACGTTGGACGCGGACTCCAGGGGTATACCGTATCGCGTCTCGGAAAATTGCGGCTTGGAGCACCTAGTCTTGTGGAGTCTCTCCCTCCTGCGGTAGTGAGGAGCGTAGTTGGGGCCTTGTTTCCGCCCGGAGCGGGGAATTCCGATCTGGACCCTTCTCTCGTTAGGTGGGATGAAGCCCTGGCTATTACTGGGGAGGAGATCTCTATGGATGCTGCCAGAATAAATGTTGGTAGGGCTCCGGGCCCAGATGGGATAGCAGGCCGAGTCGTGAGGCACCTCTGTTGTTTTTGCGCGACTGTGGGCGTCCTGCTTTACGGCATACCTCAGGGAGGGTGTGATTCCGGCGCCGTGGAAGATGACGCGCCTGGTGCTCCTGAAGAAGCCCGGAAAGCCTCACCTCGCTCCTTCGTCGTACAGGCCAATATGCCTGTTGAGCGAGGTGGGCAAGCTCTTTGAGAGAGTAATTGGTAATCGTCTCGTGCGTTTTCCGGACGCGTCCGGAGGTATCGCCACAGATGGTTATCACCTGCTCACCACGTGGCCACTAAGTGGCCACAACGTGGCAATCACGTGGACACCTGGTGACAATCACGTGGCCACCACGTGGCCAACACGTGGCCACCACGTGGAAAACACGTGGCCATTAAGTGAACTCCTGGTGGCCACCACATGCCCAAAACGTGGCTACCTCGTGGCCATCACGTGGCCACCACGTGGCCAGCACGTGGTCATCACGTGGCCATAACGTGTTTATTACGTGGCCATCACGTGGCCACAACTTGGCCATCCAGTGGACTCTTGGAGGCCACCACCTGGCCATCACGATGAATCCAAATGGCTATCACGTGGCCACTAGATGGCCAACACGGGAACATCGCGTGGCCAACACGTTGACTCCTGGGGGATATTACATGGACATCACGTAGCCACTACTCGGCCATCACGTAGCCACGACTCGGCCATCACGTGGCCATCACGTGGCGACCACGTGGCCAGCACGTGGCCACCACGGGGCCATAACGTGGCCATCATATGGCCATTACGTGGCCACCACCTGGCCATCAAGTGGACTCCTGGTGGCCATCACGCGGCCACCACCTGGCCATTATGGTGACTGCAGGCGGCTATCATGTGGCCACCAGGTGACCATCACGTGGCCATCAATTGTCCATCACGTGGCCATCACGTGGCCATGACGTGGCTATCACGTGGACTCGTGGGGGCTATAACGTGGCCACCACATGGCCATCACGTGGCCATCACGTGGCTATCACGTGGACTCCTGGTGGCTATCACGTGGCCACCACCTGGCCATCATGTGGACTCCTGGTGGCCACCACGTGGCCACCACCTGGCCATCACGTTGACTCCTGGTGGCTATAACATCGCCACCATGTGGCCAGGACGTGGCAACCACATGGCCACCACGTGGCCGTCACGTTGCCATTAGATTACCTTGACGTGGCAATCACATGACCATCAAATTGACTTCTGGTGGCCACCACGTGGTCACCACATGGACACCACGCGGTCATCATGTGGCCTTCACGTGGCACCACGTTACCATCACGTGGCCATCGCATGGCCATCACATGGTCAGCGCGTGGCCACTACGAGGCCATCACGTGGATAACACGTGGCCATCAAGTGGAATCCTGGCGGTCATCACGCGGCCACCACGTGGCAATCACGTGGCAACCACGTAACCACCACGTTAACTCATGGTGGCCACCACGTTCCCATAACGTGATCACAACGTGACCAGCACATGACCACTATGTGGCCACCATGCAGTCATCACGTGGCCATCACCTGGTCAACACGTGGCCATCACGTGGTCAACACGTGCCTATCACATGGTCACCACGTGGCAATCACGTGGCCATCATGTGTCCCCCACGTGCCCATCAAGTGGCCACCACGTGTCCACCACGTGGCCATCATGTGGTAACCACGTGGTGACAACGCGGTCATCACGTAGCCACCACGTTGCCATCAAGTGAAATCTTGGTTGCCATCACGTGGCCATCACGTGGATACCACGTGGCCATCACGTGGCCCCCATGTGGCCAGCACGTGGCCACCACGTGGCCATCACGTGGCCACCCCGTGGCCACCACGTGGCCAACACGTGGCCATCACATGTCCACCACGTGGCCACCACATGACCACCACGTGGCCATCACGTGGTTTTCTCGTGACATCACCTGGACATCACGTGGACTCCTAATGGTTATCACGTGGCCACTACGTAGCAACCACGTGGCCACAACGTGAAAGCCACCAGGAGTCCACGTGATGTCCACTTGATTGCCACGTGGTTGCTACGTGGTGATCCTGTGGAAGCCACGTGATAGCTACCAGGAGTCCACGTGTGACCACGTGGTGGCTACATGGTTGCCATGTGGTGTCCACGTGTTGGCCACGTAATGGCCACCAGGATTCCACTTGATGGCAACGTGGTGGCTACGTGATTACCGCATGGTGACCACGTGGTTACCACATGGTGGCCACGTGATGTCCACGTGGTGGCCACGTAGTGGCTACTTGGTATAAACGTGGTGGCCACATGATGGCTACGTAATGTCCACGTGGTGGCCACGTATTGGACACGTGTTATCCACGTGATGGCCACGAAGTGGTCACGAGATGCCCACATGGTTGACACGTGATGGCCACGTGATGGCGACGTGGTGGACACGCGGTGGCCACGTGATGTCCACGTGATGGCGACGTGGTGGACACGCGGTGGCCACGTGA
>NW_017304105.1:0-2997 GCF_001594115.1 Trachymyrmex septentrionalis | reverse complement strand
AGCTTTTGTCTCTACATTATTTATTATAGACAATAGATTTTTCGCGGTCTTAATTTTTTCATTTACAACTGCTTCGTGAAGAAAATGTTTTATCGTATCCCAATATTTCAAAAATCTTTCAACACATGCGTGGTGAGGAAGCCAACGTGTATCAGATAAATTTAATAGTTTCAAAGTTTTTCCTTCGAAACATTCACAAAATTCATTAAAAACTGCTAAACGTTTTGGACTGCTGTTTATGTAACTATCATTTTAATGAATTGATCGCAAACTTCGGGTATTTTATCACTTGCAGCATGCGCTGCTAACGCAGCAGAATGGCAAGGACATGGAAATGTTAATAAACGTGGACATTTTTTTTCCAGTTTTTTTTGGATACATGTTTCCTTATCATGACAGATGCATTGTCGCATAACAAGGAAATAATATTCAAAAATGATATCTGCAATTTATACATTTCTTTTTTAAATGCATTAAACAATTTTTCTGCGCTGGAATCTTTAGCATCGATATTAATTAATACAACTAACTGCGTATGAGTATCTAATGTCTCAGGATCAAGGTATCGAACTTGAAAAGTCATCCATTTTTCGTTACAAATATCAAATGTTTCGTCTATAAATATTGAAAATTTTGTATTCTGAATATTGTCTACGACATGTTTTGTTTCAATTTTGGATAAAACATTCGTAATAACATTTTTACATTTTGTACCCATTTTCATACTTCGTAACACGTGAAAATCTTTTCCTATATGTTGAAAAAAGCTAAGAATCTTGTTTGCATTTTGATGAGGAATATTCATTTCAGCAATTAATGCGGCATATCTGATCTCCGCTTCTTTTGTATGCTCATCAAATAGTAAAAGTGAGTCATTACTTTCTGTATTCCAATCTTCATTAGATTGTCTTATTTCACTACATTCACATTTATTTATGTGTTTTTGTTTCGGCGTGATGATAGATTTGCGATAATCCACAAGCAAAAAACTTGTCAAATTATACAATAACATAAACTATCTTGGCACTTCGCATAACCAATGTTTAAATTCCTCAATATGTAAACATTTTAATCGAAATATTGATTTAGATTTTTTTACTAAATTATCGTCATTATTATCACATGATTTTTTAATATTATTTTTATGATACGTAAAGTCCGCATGTTTTGAAATATTTCTCGATTGGCATGAAAATGTTTTATTGCATACATTGCAATAATAAAGATTATTATTGGATGGCACTCTACGTATCCAAGATTTATATCGATCATCAGTAAGCCAAGCTTTTACAAAGCTTCGCTTACATTTCTTGAATGATTCACTTGAATTCGTCACTCATTATACACTTTATCGATTAATAATAAATATAAAAGTACGAGTGTGTGTGTGTGTGTATGTATGTTGAAATTGCACGTACTATGTATTAATGTACGCTGGGAATTTGTAAGCTCGAGATCAACACAGGAATGGATACACAGGAAGAAATGTGCAGTATGAATAGTGTAGCGCAGTGTTTCCGAAAATAATGAAAAAATAAATGTCGATGCTCATTTCAGTACGCAGACAGATGGAGCATTCTAAGAAAAAAAAATACGCATAAGCAATAAGAGAAATGCTTTTTTCCAAATATGTCAGTGTGCGACTGTGTCAGTCAACTGTCCTCAGTCCTGCAGAAGGCTTTCGCTAAAAGCAATATTTGCAACGACGAGAAAATAGCAGGTTTGTTATGAACAATTTATTGTTATTTAATTAACAGAGATTAAATACAGAAATAATTTTAATAATGATTTAATACCGGTAGTTAATGTTTTGGTGTCACTCTTAGTATGACATACCGTAGGTTTTTGTTATTTGCTGTGCGCTATAACTTTTATATTAATATAAAGGTGCATACATTTGCTTGTTATCATTATATTTCTCAATATCTGGCGTTTTTATTGAAGAAAAATCTGTTATAAGGTATTCATCTTTATGTGATGTTTTTTACAATACGCAGTGTGATTAATATAACGTGGCAGAACGACATAGAATGGCATACCGAATAATTAACATTTTTTACCGATATTATTTCAATAGTGAATTGATACCGGTATTGTTTATTTCTATATCGGTATTAATAAAAATATCGATATAATATATCGATATTAAACCAATCATGGTGCAAGATTCAAATCTCTACTTTAATAATATCATTATACGTGATTGTCTAGTATGATAATATAATTTATGCGGTAATATATCACATTATTATTAGTTTTGTATAAAGATATGTATCTTGATCACTGAATATATTCATAATTTTTAATACGTTTGATTGGTAAAATATAAAAATTCTTCATTCTGAATCTATAAACTTTTTAAAAGAATTATGTTTGAAGTAACATTAAAGGACACAGAAGAATTAATATTATTAATTTAAAATAGGATTTATTTTGACTCTCTCGAGTTTATTTTGACTTTCTTACATAATTTGTAAGTGTTCTCAATTTTACCTCGTAATTGTTACCTAGACAGCACAGAATATTTATGATAAATCGTTTAGTATCTGGAGACACGGTAGTGTTTCAGTATTACAGTAAGACAAGCGAAACGTCATGGTAACATTTACAATAAATATTTCTTAGTATTTTTAATAAATATTTATGATCCGTGCAATTTAAGACTACAAAAATATTTACAAAATATATTTAAAATAAGTCTTATAAATATTTACAAACGTTTTTTAAATATTTTCGAAATACTGTGTACTGTCTGGACATTCTCATTAGTGTCCAATATGATTGTAAATACTAAATTGTAATTTGTATTCAATCATATCATTTTAAAATTATTAGTTTATTGACAATATTCGGGCATAATTATTGGACAACCTTTTATTGATTTTGATGAACATTATTATGGATAAAACACATTTTCTTGTACAATAAGATAAATCTTATAATATTGATAATATTAATACAATTAAATAAAAGTATATGGCTCAAATAATAAAATTA
>NW_017304104.1:0-2948 GCF_001594115.1 Trachymyrmex septentrionalis | reverse complement strand
TCACTCTCTTGGAGTGAGATTTCACTGCAAGAAATTTAGAGTGTAAATATCCAAATAAATTTGCACTGTTAAATAAAACAATTTTGTTCATCTAACAAAAAAATATTATATTTTGCTATTTCAACAAAATAATCCAATGATGGACCACTTGTAAATAATTCTCTTTTTTTGTTACCATTATTATATCTTTTTTCTCAGTGTGCTAAATAAATTATTCAGTTTTATATTATCTATCGATTTTTCCCGTTTGCAACAGAAATTAGAAGAGCTCTATGAGCTCTAAGAAAATTTTTTCTCTTGCAGTTTTTCTGTAAAATTGATAGTATTTGAGTAAAAAGTTATTGAAAACCAATTTTCGGTAATTTTTAGCAATTAATATTTTATTAACTATTGGGAAAAATTGCAAGAGGACTTTTCTTCTCAGTTTAGTCCATTCTGCTCCTGCGAAAAATTTATCATTATTTTCCTATATACATACACACATATAGGATATTTCACGTGAAAGTTTCATTAAAACCGTAAACATTTTTGATTCGTAGTAATTTTTTATATATTATTGTATGCATAAAAATATCGATACGTATTTTAGCGTTTTTGATTTACCCATTTATTCCATATTACTAGTTTAATTTTTAAGTCTTTTTTGGATGATTTCAATGTATAATTTGTCGAAAGCGAGAAAGAGAGTTTTAATAAAGTCTAGTACAGGAACAGAAAACAGGTAATATAATGTTCCTACAGAAAAAATGACATCGATCGTATTGTTCTGTTTTCAAAGTATTTTTGAGAAAAAATATCTTGCCTACGGAAAAAATTTATTTGCTTTTTTTGCTTTTTTGAAAAAAAAAGAACACTTTTATTTAAACAAAAACCCCATTTTTTATTTTTTTTTATTTTGAGTGGGTCTTTACGTTTGAGGAGTCAAAAAAATTGATTTTTTAATTGCTTATAGTCTTAAGAATATTTCATAAAACATTTTTTGGGAGAAACAAAAATTGTTTGAGACATACGAGATAAAATGATGTGGTGTTTGGGGCCTTAACCGATTTAAATAGCGCGCGCCAATCAATTGCCATAATCGGCGCTCGCCATTATATTCAACTTTCCAAGACCATTCTAGAACGTTTCTAATAATAAAATCATTAAACTCATTGATATGAATCGTTGAATTTATTGATAGGACATGTTTGCTCCTAAACACATTCATTCAAAGCAGTAGTAGATGTCGTAATTTTTTGGCAATTTGTATCTTTTATGACAGTTACATGAATATTTTTAAAATTATGAAAATGATGGTCATAATTATTAGCAGTTCAGCATATGATTTGGCTCTTTCGCGAGACAAAGTCCGTCTCAAACGTCCGGAGTATCGTGCGTCCATAAGCTCAAAGGATACAAGGATTGCTATTCGAGAGGAGAGAGAGCAACACAAAATTTTTATGAAGTCTTGTATGTTCTGGAATAAATGATTAATAATAAGTTCAAAAATTTTGGCATATTATGGCAAAAAAGTTTCATAAAACTTTAAACGTCTTTTTCTCGAAACCGTGTTTTCGAATATGATGATCACGATTCCAAAAAAAAAATATTATTCGACTGATTTCTGCTTTTACTGTTATACGTATACTCAGAGAATATGTCATTATCGTCTGAACAATAATAAATGGTCTATGTTAATTTTTTCTATTTCAGAAGGTCAATTAAGAGTAAAAAAATGAGTAAAATTCGATTTATTTCTTCAAACAGTAGCCATTTTGAAAATATACATACAATATTAATTATCCTATTTCGGGTGAGAATTACAAATCTACTCATTAAGAAAAAAACTTTATTTTTTGCTTTCAGACTAACGATATGACTTGTATTTTGATCATCGTTTCGACCGTGTTCGCGGTATAGGCCTAACTAGCATTTTATTACTATTTTATAAAAAGTATAATAAAAAGTTTAATAAAAAGTAATAACATTACAAATATTTTTTTACATGTGCATTGTAAACACGCATTTTCTAGATCCGTATTAGTCTTTAAGTATACCTAAAATTTTTATTTATTAAAAAAATTCTCAAAAAATGTCTTTAAAATTAGCCCTTAAACATAAACATTCCTTTAATTTTTCTGAATATCTTTCTATATATCTACAATTACAAAATTTTTAGGACTAGATGCAGAGTGGGTCGATTTTTTTTTATAAAAGTTAGAATTATTCAAAGTATAACAAAGTCATTGGAGATTATTCCTCTTATTGTCATTTTTACTAAAAATTCATTTTTATGTAAAAATGAAAATAAGAGATACAACCTCCAATGGCTTTGATCTTAACAAATGTTATATAGAACATAAATCCTGAACAACATTCAAGAGGTTTTAATCGTCAGTCGGATACCTTACAAAAAGTAACAAAAGTTTGCATGGTATTGATGAGCTGCAAAGAGATCATCATCAAGAACCTCTGTAATATGAAATTCATGGGTTTCTAGCAACATTTGAATATTTTGACCCCTTCAATGTCGGCCATATTGGATCCTCCATCTTAGATTACAGAATTTTGAGATGCTAAAGTCAGATTTGGATTCGACGATCCAAAATTACCTTTAAATACTAGCTTTCCAATAATTTACTTTTTCAGCAATCCCCCGTTCTTAAAAGATTAAATGTCAAAACTTCAGGAGCATGTAGATTATTGTTAAACTAAGGAAAAAGATATATCTGTGAAGTTAGCACTGCCAATATGAAAAATAAAAAAAATCGAAATTATGCTAGATTGTGCTACGTTGTGCCGCAAACCGCACTTCGATATCTCAAAAAAGCGAAAATAAAAAAAAATTGTTTTTAAGGTCCAACACCGCCATTTTAAAATACAAACAAAATTAAAATTGTGCTCAGTTGTGCTAATCTGTGTTAACTTGTGCCGCAAATCGTAGTTCGATGACGCAATTAGTTTATTAG
>NW_017304103.1:0-2901 GCF_001594115.1 Trachymyrmex septentrionalis | reverse complement strand
AAAAAATAAAATTTCTTTCAACTTAAATACCGTTTATTATTTAATCTAAGCCATTGCATTAAGTGTAATGGATGTTTATCTTGATTTCGTGTGAGGAATCACATTTTAAAATCTTTTAAATAACTTAATGTGGTATATACCATATTTTATATACTGTAAAATAGAATAGCTTTAGCACAAAATCGAGATATTTTTGGCTCAAGTTTTGACAATATCCAGATAAACACAAGTCAACATCTAAAAAAGTCTTAAAACATTTTGAGAAGTTTTGTCTGTATTGTTGGGGTATTTTTTTTAATTTTGATCAGTTAATCCCATTTTATAATTCTAATTTTTTATTTGACATATATGATATTAATTAAGGGGATTCTTTTCAGTGAAACATAAAATAAAAAATTGTGATTAGTAGTTAAAAATATGTACTTCCATTTACAAAAAAAATTCAATCCTTGTAGTTTATATCTTTTCTAGAAAAAAGAAACATGAAAAATACTTTATGAAGCCAAAAAAATTCTATGCTCCCTTAACTACTACAGCAAAATCAAAGCATATACGCACATATTCTTCTTTGAGACGTTGATATTTTTCAGCCTCTTCTTTTTCTAATTTTGCTTCTTTTCTTTCGGCAGCAATTCCTTTCTTTTTTTGATATGAAAATTGAGTTTCTTCTTCAGCTTTTAGCATTTCTGTTTTTAGTCTACAATATTATTTTTATCATTTACAAATACATTTCAGGTGCAACTACATATAGCGACATTTGAAACTTACCTTTCATATTCTGTTTTTAATGAACCAGAATTACTGATCTCCTCAAACAGAGCAGTGCGCTCCTTTGGATTTTTCATGGCTATAGATTCAACAGCACCTTGGAATACCAAAAAATTCTTTGCTTTAACATTAATACCAAGGTGCTCCAACTCATTAAGATAAACTTGACTGGTAACAACCTATAACAAAAAGATTTTGAAGATCTTAAATGCAACTAAATAAAAGTTCAACTGCAAAACTTACATTATTATTAATTCTGTGTTCAGAAGAAGAACCTTGTACTGAACGCATAAAGCTTTTTTCAGTTCCATCTTCCAACTCAAATACAGCTGTTACTGAAGCACTGTAATTAATAGAACAATTTACAGTTTTTATGTAATTCAATATGAAACATACAAATTATACTGTACAATTCCATAAATAAATATCATGTATACATATATATAAATTACCTTCGTGCTACTGGCATACCAATGGATGCACCATGAATCAGCTCGCTGAATCTTTTGACTCGTAGACTGCTAGTCTTCTCGCCCATGACGAAACTGATCGCATCCATAAAATTGGACTTTCCTGTAGCACACATGTAACAATCATGTAACATATCACAGTCACATACGATCTACTTATGTCTTTCAGCATTTAATGCTATACCTGCATTCAGCGAACTCAATGACTGAATGAGTGGCCTTTAGAAAATCAAAATATAACTGACTCAACAAATCTAAAAATGTATAGCTATTCCTGATAAAAAAAAACTCATTTAAGCATTGCATTCGCTGAACGCACCATTGTTGACACACAGAATGATAACCTACCGGATCCATTGGGGCCAACTACAGCTGTAAATGACTTTAGCGGGCCGATAATAAGCTTTCCTTTATAAGATTTGAAATTGTCAACTTCGATATGCTTCAAGAACGCCGGCATCCTTGAAAATAATCAAATAAAACGCATAAAACCCGAAAGTAGCGCAATTGGCGCCACAAAACTTTCAATGTAAGCAAGCAACACCCCACAATGCCCCACAATACCCGAAACGCAGGGATGCCATTTCAAGGACGGTTATGACAGGCGCGATCAACGCCATCAGTCGGCGATCTAGCGCGAGCAATAGCCATATACTTAAGGTAGTACTAGCATGAAATGATTTTCTTAAGGGAGCGTTTATATTGACCGTAATCACAGTGGCCCGTATTCAAGAACGCGCTTACAAAGATGTTAACGCGCTAACATGTTATAATTTACGTCATGCATCTACAGATTTTTAGAGATAAAAGCGCATACTTAACCAGATCTGTGATTGAGAGTTTTGATTACAGTATTTTATATAAATTAACGTAAGTTATTTGATTCTGTACCTCTTATTCACACTAATTTATTATTTTAATATATCTATTTGTTCTACAGAATTTCATAAAATGAAATTGTAACTAATGAATTCTCAAATCGTTGACAGAGACAAAATGAGGTCTATAATTGTATTGTTCCACATGGGTTTGGACTTTCCACGTCTTATTTTGTCTTTGTGACGGATTTCCTAACCTCAATTGTCCAATAATCGTCAACTTTAACGCTTAATATCTCGGTTTGCAGGGCAGAGCGATACTTTTTTCTGTCATATTTTTTCATTTTATGCAAAAACGCGTCGAATGAGCCTAATTTTATTGATTTTTGGAATGGGGATCCTAAACTGTATAATTACCCAAAAACCTTTCTTTTATTGTAATTTATCAACTTCTTCCCGAAATAATTATCATATTATATTTGATTTGTAGAAACTATGCCTTCGTGTTGTATTCCAAACTGTACTAGTCGTACATTCCGTTCTAACACAAAAGGCATCACATATTATCGCTTTCCAAAAAAAATTAATATTTGTCAACAGTGGCTGGATGCTTATGGAAATAGAAAAAATATAAAAATTGAATCGGGTAGGTTGAATCAAGTATTTGGAATACGTTTATCTGGAGACACAGTAGTGTCTCAGTGTTAAGACATGGTTTTAGTAACATCTAGACTTGAAAAAAAGAACAAGAGTAATTATTATTAATTTGAAGATAATGCTTCAAATAAAATATAACAACAATCACTTTGAATAATTACAATAGAGTTACTAATTGATACTTGAAA
>NW_017304102.1:0-2879 GCF_001594115.1 Trachymyrmex septentrionalis | reverse complement strand
GACTGTATATATCAATATATATTCCATTATGCTTGCAATGCTTGCTATGAGATATGTACAAAAACCATTATCTTTCATCATAGTCCTCTTTGAGGACTTGCTTTCAAAAAAATATTTTATAAATGTTCGTCAGAACATAAGTTATATTTCTCATAATGCTGCACCTTTTATTCTACCCCCCGTATGGTTTTTAAACACGGAAACCTGAACTCCACCACGTCCATCTGGTGGCGATCTTGCGTACTGCTCGCGGGTGAATGATTAAAGATATATTTTTGTCTTTTCGGTAATGCGAAAAGATGTCTTTTAGTCGACTTTTTGCTTTACCGAGAAGACAACCAGAGAAAGATGACGAAAAGATGTCTTTTTTTTAAGTTGTCTTTTCAACAAAACTAAAAGATGTCTTATAGTCATCTTTCATCTTGCTGAAGAGACAAAATAATCATACTTTCGTCATCTTTTAGACATTTTTTCGTTATTCTTTAGTATTTTTGTGCTGTTTTAAATTTTATAATTCAAGTTATGAGTCTATTTCTTAAAAATGTTATTTTTATGATATCTTCAAAATGACAATAAATGGATTTCTCATAAAAGATATCATAATTATGTCTAGTTTCTGAATTAAATAAAGCGGTACATGCTCATTTGCATGGCTCAAATACCATACAACATAGTGATATCTTCCATGAGAGAACAAATTGATTATTTAGCATAAACATAAAAATTTCAAAAAATCTCTGAAATGAGATATTTTAAAGAATTCTTCTATAATAGTAGATGCTTCTGATAAATGATTATTGTAAGATATCATTTGGACATTATTTTCAAGATAACTAAATGTTCTTCTGAAAAAGTTCTCTTAAAGTTTTCATTGTGATAAGCATGCTGTCTGGATAGTTATTTGAATAGTATCTATTGGCGACTACGACCGTGAATAGTAATTAAATAGTAACTAGACCGTTGGCGAATATTTCTGAAAAGTAACTATTCGTAGCTACGTAATTGAACAAAACGGACGCATGTGATAGTGGCCTTACTTATTACTAAGTTGATATCAATCTTTGTGCATAAAATTTAACACTTTATATTTATTTGTTTACACAAATATTTTAAGTAATGCAATATTTCAAAATAAATTTCTTAAATGACTTAAAAAATAAGAAATAATAAAAAACTGTGATTACTGACTAGAATATAGAATATTATAAAAAATAATCGTTTATATAAAACCGACAACTATTTAAATAACCAGTTATTTTGAAATAACAGTAACTGTTATAATCGTTAATAAAAAATAACCGTTTAGCCCATTCTTAACTAAAACATTATTTTTTTTAAATATGATAAAATAGTCACTATCCAGGATATTCGCAAACTGACATGTACTACTTAATACTACTAAATTTGTACGAAAATTGTTAAGATATAGTTATTACTTGTACTTACTATTTACTCCAATAGTAAACTATTCATGATTCTAATAATGATCATAATAATGAATGTTAAATTCCTATAATTATACTGTTCGCCCCAATAGTACTCAATAATAATAAATAGTAAATGCATGAATAGTTACTGTTTGGAGCAAACAGTGGATAGTGATGTTCCACAATACTATATGACATTATATATTATACATAGTTCTCTGAATAATTCTGAATAGTTATATTTCACAATAATTTTCAATAGTTCCTTGAAACTATTGAGAGCTATTAAGAAATATTATATAACTATTCAGAACTATTCAAAGAATTATGTACAATAGGTGTGTAGTACTGTATCATATTAGGTATGTAATAATGTAAGACATTACTATTCATTACTATTGGAGCGAATAGTAACTATTTACACATTTAATATTCGTTACTATTAGAATCATAAGTTTATTATTGAAGCAAATAGTAACTACAGGCATTTATTATTTGTTATACTACAATAATGAATAGTAAATGCCTGTAGTTATTATTCACTCCAGTAATTAACTATTCGTATTTTCAATAGTAATGAATGATAATGTCTCATAATACCACTGACAATATAATTAGTTTTCTTAATAGTTTTAAATAGTTATTTTTCAATAGTCCTCAGTAGTTTTTTTCCATACGGACTAATTATTTTGCATTTAAAAGCATTAAGATAGTGACATCAAAATAAACCAATAGTTTACGTGATACTTTATTCTGACATATGTTATATTAACATAAAATGTTAAATTACTCGTAAACTATTAATTTTTTTTATAATCGTACCTTAATATTTTTATGAACTTAATATTTTTACTAATGAGATGAATTAACTGGTGGAAAGAAAACACATAATTGCTCATTTAAAAAATTATTCAAAAAAATTATTCATATTGTATACGTTACGTCCAGTGGACTCCACGATTTCTTCGTTTCACGAATGTTCAATGAAATAATCAGTTAGGACAAAGAACAAACAGAAAACTCGAGTGTTAACGGACACCGATCAGCGAACGTGATAATATTTAAAAAAACGTGTCGTTAGAAACCTTCCCAGTGATATAGAAAAAATAAACAAAACATAGTTACTCAAAATCGCGTCTGATACATGGCAATAAAGTTTATGGTAAACTTTATTGTCATGTATCAGACCAACACGTAAAATTACAAACTATAAAAATACTGTTTAAATACGTTTGGTTTTTACGAATACAAAATCTAAACGCGGATCTGAGAGATTCTGTATAAATAAAAACATATATTTCCAAACTCGTAAGAGCAAGTTCAAGGGCATTTTTTTCGTCAATATCAGGTAATTATTATAGTAAAATGAAATGCAGGATGACGAAACGTAGTTTCTAATTTTTTCTTTTTTTTTCTTTCCGAGATCGATAGTCATAAACAATAACTCAAATA
>NW_017304101.1:0-2838 GCF_001594115.1 Trachymyrmex septentrionalis | reverse complement strand
AAAAGGTGTGATTTTTAGGTTAATCTGATCGCAAATACAAATTAGCAAACTTCACATCTTTTCCATTATATATCTTATGTCGCATTATTTTCACTTTAGTAGGATCGATTTCGACAAGTTGTTTTTAACTTTTTCATTTTTTAAAATTTTAATAAAATTAATTTTTAGTAATACAATCGGCTATTATAGCTGGCGGCATTATGAAGCAAAATATCCAACCTGCAAAGGCAACTGTAGCGCAGTTTGTCGTTCATTTACTCAGTACTGTGAGCAGAGTATCCTGAGTAGGACCTCCGAGATTGCTGCGCAGATGGTATACATCCCTGCGTAAACGAATGACAAACTGCGCTGCAGATGCCTTCGCAGATAGAATAAACGAACGATATCTGCGGCAATAACTGCATAAACGAATGCACCCTAAGACACGAAACCACATCAACTGATCGCTTCTGATTGATTATACGGTTATGCGATACATGGCAAATACGCCTCATAGGACTCCAGCATGATAAAGTAAATATATACTGCATTGCAAATGATGTGTAAATATGTTGAATTATCACGTCACTCATGTCGACTTTAAAGGTAAATTTTCACGAGCTCTAACCGGCTTTCAGCTCGCAAAAAAGATCACGTGATCAAAATGGACGCTTAATATTCGTTAATTTTGAGTACGTGATTCTTTTTGTCACTAAAACAGTCGATTTGAACAGTTCATCAAAATTTACTTTTATGGGCGAATAAAATTTCCATAAAAGTGCCATTTCATGGTGCTGAAAAACAGGATGAGTGTGATCACGTGTATCAATTTTAACGTCAAAGCGTTTAACGCTGGAAGTAGGAATAAATTCATCTTTTATAGCGTCAGATTACTTCGTTCAACATTGAACGCTACATACATGACGCTCTACTCATTTTCATTATCTAATGTTAATTTTTATTAAATAACCTACTTTGATGCTAAAAATAAGCGTCGACCGCAGGAAATAAGATATAAGAAGACTTCATTTCGTAAAAAAGAGTGGATCGATTTTTCGTTTAGAATTCCGTTTTTCTCTACTCGCAACGCTCGTAATCTTTGTGGTCTAAAGTGGGTATAAAGCATCGACATATAAAATGGACCGATAGCAGTGATGGGGATAGAATGGATGAATATACTTTCTCTGTTTACTAAAGCCTGATTGATTGCTGTTGATCCAGCAGTACCTACTAACCAGGCTTTAGTAAACAGAGAGAGAAGTTCATCCATTTATCTGCCTCTCACTCTACTCGTCTTTTTATCCCCACCACTGCCATTGGTAATCCATTCTATATGTCAATGGTATAAAGAGAACGCAAATACATGAGCCTAATACTGATTGACTCCGCCATTAAGTGTCCTTATTGTTAGTTAGAAAAAAAACGTTAAAGAAAGAAAAAGTTAAGATGAAGAATTGCATCATAAATATAAAGACACAAAATGGCGACTTCCGGCTAATTGGCATTACTCTCTTTATATCCACTCTACTGTTGTTTAAAGCTCTATATTAATAAAAGTATTTCTTCAATTTGAACTGAAATGCCGACAACTTTCTTATTGGCCATTTTAACCACCATTTTGGACTTAGTTGTCTGTAGTTCAATAACTGCTTAATATTATTGGTATATGATATGGTTAGTAGATTCAATATGGCGGACTTTTGGGCTACTTTTATTAATACAGAGCTTTTTATTGTGGTTCTGCGCGTTGTATGTGCACCATAGGAAACGCAGGCGGGAAGAAATCATGAACTTGGGTATTTACTCTCCTTCACGGAGAATTCATAGGTCAGCCCATTCTTAGACACAAGCCGATTGTAAGCTTGTTACTACAGTCAATTTGAATCGTTGATTTCAAAATGAAAGCAAGCGCTCTGATTAGTCATTGCAATCATGTGACTTAGCAGCAAATCATAAACTGATTTCTGTGTATTAAAAATGGCTGCTTCATGGATGATTAGTGGATTCCAAATGACGTCGTCTTTAATACTATGACTGTTTATTTGACGTTTACAACGCTTTAAACATTTTCGTCTCTATTGTTTAGTAAATATTAAACAAGAACAATTGATGCTTATAAGCGCTGTGAGCGGCAAAGCGAACGCAGTCTTTTTATAATACTTTTAGTACTTTTCCGATACTGACATATGTAAGTCGGTCACGATTTTCTGATAAATCTAGGACTGAAATCTAGGCTAGACCAAAGATATAAAGAATGGACTGCGCGATCCGTATAAAAAGTAGTATTAAAATGTGGTCGACAATAATAAGAAATTATAAAGATTATATTATTCGACTTCTTCTTTCTGAATATCCCGTCCATCCTCTCGCAAACACGGCTCTTACAAACACTTAGCCCCTCTGTCGTTAAATAGAGCTAGCCAGCCCTTACTGAGAATCTTTTCGGTTTAATGATATTTTCGTGTTTTCGGAATTTTATGGCTTTAGTGTTCGCTTTCATGTTCGTGGAATTGACGTCGCCTTAGAGCACGTCTGGTATCCAATATTGTCACAATTCGTGATTCTTGCTCAACCGTGTAAAGTGAACATTTAATCGAAGGGCCTCCACCTTCCCTCCGCCTTGATTGATTTGCCGTTACCATTGGTAAAGTCATTAGATTTCTAAAGTATCACAAACTCACATCCATTTTGATACGCAATGCAGCATTTCAAATGTATGCATTTATATATACGTACTTTATTTTAGATAATAAAGCTGTAAAGTACGTAAATAAATGTTTTTTTAATTGTAATTAGCTCATTTATGAAAAAAATGTATACACAGTGCGACAAATATGTTCCCGGACACGAACCACATCT
>NW_017304100.1:0-2778 GCF_001594115.1 Trachymyrmex septentrionalis | reverse complement strand
CATCTATTATTATTAATTATTATTAATAATACTAATTATCTTGTTACTTGGCCACGAATCAAGGCACTTATCATAGAAGAAAGTCGGAATTATTCCGTTTTCCTCAGAAAACACAATAGAAATCTATAGGAAATAATTAAATAATTCCGATCAGAATCCATTCCGATTTCGTTCCATAATAGGTGTCCAGATTAAATTAATCTAATCTAATTGTTATAACTCTCATACGCTTATATTTATCTAGACTATTATGATATATAGGATGTAATACTGGTTACACTCCTTACATGCTTTCCTTCAGTCAAGATTAAGCAATAGTACTGAATGTCTCATGGGCAAATTGTACAATTTTTTTTAACATTCTAAAAAAGTTTAGAATGTTAAAAAAAATGTCAAACTGACACTGGGATGAATATTCGTAAAAAAAATTTTTATTATTTTTATGACTTGTAGTACAGCCAAAACGTTTGTAATTACGTGTATATTTTTTAAATTAAAAATTTGTTTTACACTCATTACCGCGCAAAAACTTTCATTAGCCCTTGTGTATTCTCTTATATTTTTGAGAGTTGTTCTGTGTTTGTATTTTTTTAACTGAAGTTATTGTATTTTATACAAGATACGTTTACAGTATGGTAATTTTGAAATTAGCTAAGGGCCGTATTTCGTCAGACTAACCATTAGCAAGGCGGTATAATGATTTTCTGCTTGGGTAATTTTGAAAAACACGCTTATGTTAGGAATTCGAACCTGGGACCTCTGGATTATGAGTTTCTTGTGTTACATGCTACATCATTTCTTCGATTGATAATTACTTATTGTCTATTATATGTACGCGCGCACACATGCACACACACAAGTGCTCATCATACATATATATATATATACTCCACACAATTATATATAATTCTGACTATATTTAAAAAAATATATATATAAAAATATCGTTTTATAGCTTTATGATTTATCATTTATATAATAATTCTTTCTGTCGATCCTTTTTAGTCATAAATTAATATTTCAGTTTTTATCCAATATTGATACTATATACATATTATATTACTGATATCATATTGGTATGCAATACTGGGAATGTATTTGCATTTATTTTATAGTCAATTTTAGCCTTTTATTGGACAACACAATAATGGCTAATTTATCCCCAATATATGTATATATACCAATACAACCAATGCTCAACCATATCGCCAATAAATTATGTTGTTAAGGTTTATTTATTATATGCATATATAATAAACAAGGTTTAAGGACTCACCTTGATCAATAAATCTTCAAATCTTTTTTTATAGCGACTATATACATTTAATAATAAATTTTTCATTAAATAGATGCCAGGCCAAGGCATCTGAACAATATCTTAAAAGTCCCCATCGATGTGACCTTGCTTAAAATTTATACATGATCAAAAGTAAATAAGGCAGTTTTTCACGACTATCTTTTTGGTTCCGCGGCAAAAATAGTTATGATATTTGTAAATTAAAAAATTCTCCACATAAAAGATTTTATGAGTTTTGTAGAAGCAATTATTTCCGTGTACTATGGCTTCAACATTTGAAGAGTCATGCTCCTGAAAGATAATGCACACCTTTTTTTTAAACAAAATTGTGGATTAGGCTTACAGAGAAGATAACATTTAAAAAAAAAACGCGCCTAGTACTTTACCTCTGAGATGTAAAAAGGAATGCATTATCTTTCTCTCACACACAGGAGCATAATTCTTCAAAGCCATAATACACGGAAATGGTTGCTTCTGAGACAAAAAACTCATAGGACCTTTTTTGTAGAGAATTTCCTAATCTACAAATATTATGATAACTTTTTTGTCATAAAACCAATAGATTTTGAGATATTCATAAAAAACTGCTTTTTTTATCTATAATCCTCTATAAAATTTTAAGCAGGGGTGACATCAATAGAGACTTTTGAGATATTGTTTCAGAATGACGAAATATAGATTCAGGCAAAAATTTAACTGCTAATTTTTCGGAAAATTTCTGATTGCCCTGGACCTATAACATTTATTAGTTTAATAAAAACTCGACTATCATGTTAGGAACATATCTCACAATAGGGAACCGTTCTTTAATATTATTAGACTATGTTAGAGTATATTTATTTTTTACATTTACTTGATTCAAATATTTTGTTATTATTATCTAAGAATACTCCAGCTGACATTCAATGACGGATTAAGCATTTTGCCGCCTCTAGGTGGTTTCATTAATTTATACAAGGAAATTTGATACAAGGAAAAATGGATTAAAAAAATGATTTATATACCCGCATTAGCTAGTAAAAACATTCAACTGCATTTTGTATCTTGAAACATTCAACTGCATTTTGTATCTTGAATATATAGAAGATCTTAGCATTACTTGGCATTACTGAACACTTCTGTACTACTATAGTAGTGTAGTAGTGCTGTAGTGCTGTAATACAGTAATGCCTCTTAGTGCTATTAGTACTGTTTTACAAGAAAAGCACATTGCGACATTCTGTTATACGGGCAGCCCTTATCTGAGCGAGCAATTCGTCTTGTGTATTTTTGTTTTTATACACTTTATCTTTTGTCTAACCCTATAAAAAAAATCCAACGGGATAAGATCTTGGTGGTCAATAAATCGCACTGCCACGATCAATCCACCGATTAGGAAAAGTGATATTGAGATATTGCATCACAAGTCGGGTATGATGAAAATAATTTAAAAAATAGATTCTTAAATTCTCTCATCAGATAGAGTAAGATTTAGATTTTAT
>NW_017304099.1:0-2759 GCF_001594115.1 Trachymyrmex septentrionalis | reverse complement strand
TATATATATATATATATATATACTAAATTTTGTGTAAGGCATGGTTCCGTATGAGAACAGTCGACTCATAGTTTGCAGAGATCTCGAGTTAAATACGGATCCTTGTCTTATCTCGACATTTTCAACCATGAGTCTCATGCACATTTTACGAAGAATTGAGATGTAAGGCTAGAAGAGTTTTGTAAAAATTAAATTTAATGAAAAATTTGAAAAAACTAGGTATCGGACAATAACAAAAGACGCTGATTATAAACCGATGTATTATTAAATTTCGCTAAAATGAACATTTGATTAATCAAGTTTAGAAGCATCTACAAAAATACAGGTAATTCTTAATATATACATCTATATACTTATAAGATATATAGTCATACATATAGAGTTATAAGATATATGCCTTACTACATAAACTGTTATAATTTGTTATAATTTGTTTAATACGATTTTGATTGTTATGAAAAAAAAACACAATTGTTTTTCTTTAGATAAAGGACGTTTATTGCAAGAATCTGATTCAAATTTATTAACAATTACGAAGTAATCCGAGAATATATTAATAAAGAAATTCACACATAAGCTTAAGGAATATTCGCAAGATAATCCTTCACGTTCGATGGATCCAATTTTCTGAATCCGTTTGCGTCACAAATGCCGACTTCAATATTGTCCGCCGTCATTTGTCCTTCGAAACCTTCCTTTAGCGTCAAGATGGCAGTGTGAACGGCATCATCCAATTCCAGATCCTCGCTATACCTCTTTTCGAGGAACGTTTTGCCATTAACGAAGTTTTTGCCCATCGCGGTTGCCTTCCATGCAAAATATGTGCCAGATGGATCACATTGGAATAGATAAGGCTTGTCATTGTCCCAACCACAGATCAGAAGAGACACTCCAAAAGGTCTGACACCTCTATAAATTAGCAATGACAATAATTTAGTATTATTGTCTAATTATCTCTTATTATAAGCAGAGATACATATCTGTACTTTTCAATCAAATAATATTTTAACATTTAAAAATATGTAACTTTATACTTAAAATTGAAGAGCAAATACAAATCATAGTTGAAGACTAATGGTGAATTAAATCATACTACACTAGATTAGTACATATTAAATGCTGCTTTATATAAAGTAGTTTTTCTGAAAAGTTTACAGTACTTTATTAAAAAATTATTGGAAACCAATACTTGGTGATTTTTAGTAACTGATATCTTGTTAACTACCGCGAAAATTGTAAAATGAAATAGAGGTAATATAAAAGGAACGGCCCAGAGGGACAGCTCAGTATCAGGCTGTTCCTCGCCCTGACGAAGTGGATTACAAGGTTCACGAAATGTTGGCGTTCCAAGAATGGATCTGGACACGGAGAAAACCCGAGAAACACATAATCTTTATTAAAAATGGTAGAGGACTTTTTGACTCAATTTAGTCCGCTCTATGCGAATTTTATCGTTACTTATCAAATACCCTGTATACCTTCACATTTATCTTTATCAATTTCAATGAACAGAAGCTTTTAGTATGCACTAATCTAGTATAGTACAAGTAATTTGCTATAATTTGCAATCGTATTTGCTATAACTCACCCAGATTGCGTGTATTCTTGCATGACCATTGCAACGCGTTGTACGAGTTGTGCAGTCGGGATAGGTTCTCGATATACTAGGAGATATTGTTGTGCCATTTTCCGTGCTTGCTTTACTAATAATCTGTAATCTGGACCCATGCCACTGTAAACCATGCCGATGTGCTTTGTGATCATTTCGACTTTGCTGACGCTATGTTCATCATAGAGAATGGATTTATGTTTGTTTTCCGTAGCCAGAACAACACCATTTAACGCCTTAATGCCCACGCTCGGTGCACCAGCGGCTACTGCAGCTAAGGCATATTCTATTTGCACTAACTTGCCTGATGGACTGTAAAATACAATGTAATTAACCGATATATGAATTATATAATATAAAAATTATTATGAATATTATGTTATTTGTTATTTATATAATTTTTAGATGATCAATTGTACGACCTTGTATTTTTAGATTTGACACATGTACTCCAAGAATTTGACGAGTCACCTTGTCATATGTTATGTTTAACTTTTTCAAATAAAATATACTCAAACAAAATGATTATTTATATATTTGTCAATAAGAGACTAATATTAATAAGATACTATTAATTAAGGCAAAAATTTTTATTCATAATAAATAGAGAATGTAAGCCCGGTTTAGAAAGAGGTTAGGTTATTGTTTAATCTGTTTTCAGTGGTACCCTTCTTTTATCACAGATACGGAATATTGGCGTGAAACGTACTGTTTCGTACGCGATTATTATGTTACTGTAAATATATTTACCTGAAGGTTGTTAACGAAAAACTGTATCGTTCAGAAGCCATGACAATCACTTTGCAGCAATACACACAGCAATATCAAACTACTGCACCTACACTGTATCACAGTGTACTACACAAGTGTAGCTTGACATTAGATGATTCGACAATGGTACGAGAATTGCACTCGAAATGTATCTAGGAACATCTCTGGATAAAATAACAAACATGACTTTGAAAATGCTCGCGTGTATTATTACGCTTTATATTATAATATTTAAAAATTTATTAAAAAATGACAAAGTTTAATTTATATATAACTCGTGAATAAATTTTTTGTAATTGCAATAGTGTAAAATTTAATAATTGTGTATCTATAGCCCAGCAAACGAGAATGGATTGAAATGAATTGAAATGGATTCAGA
>NW_017304098.1:0-2692 GCF_001594115.1 Trachymyrmex septentrionalis | reverse complement strand
AAAGTGTTGATAAGCGTCACTCAGATGCGTATCAACACTTTACAGTCTCCGAAATCTTACCCACATTGAATTTTTTTGCATCGGTGGTTTTGCATTTTGGTTCTCTCAAATTGGACAGACCTGATTTGTAGCATTAAGAGTATCCCTGTGACAGATGAAACCTACCAATGATATGCTGGCAGAGCTGCGTGCCCAGCATATTATCGTTTTTCTTGCACTTGATGGCTACAAGGGCGCCGTATTTGCCGAAAGATGTAGGTATGGGGTTCATCGGTGCCGGATGTGTGCAGCCGAACAATGTTACGTTCGGTGATCGTACGCTGATGGCGAGAGCGCGTCTCAGACTGATATTCTCGCCTACGTTGCCGATAGTCAAGGCGGAATGGTCGCTCAGGGACTTTCCGTCCGCAGCTGGTAGGTCTTTGAGACCGTCTGCATGGAAAATAGTCCGTTGTACTTCGTTCTGAACGTCCTGGGATTTTGCATGGTTCAATACAGCGGAGATCACTGTCTCTGCGAGACTATGGAACTTTTTGTTCCGCGCGACGAAGTCAGTCTCGCAGTTAATCTCGGCTAGTGCGGCATGATTCCCGTCTACCGTCACTGTGATCAGTCCTTGGCTGGTGCTGCGATCTTTCAGCTTGGCTGCCTGGGTCCAGCCGTACTGCTGCGCCTGTTCTTTCAGCCACTTCTCAGCCTGAAGTAAGGAAGAACTAAGAGATTCTGTCGTAAGTCAATTAGAATTACAGGACGCATGCTTAAACGGTCGTAGAGCCTCTTACCTTATTCAAATCATTCTCGTGCAGTTCCAGAGCTTTCTTGCAGTTTGCAAATGTGTAGCCAGTCTTCTTGCGCAGCTTAGCTAGCAGAGATTTGTTTGTGGCCTGCCAGAGCAGGCCATTTGTATGAATCAGGCGAAATATCTGAGCCGGAATCATCTAAAAAATATATTAAATTAATGCCAATTTCTGAGGTAATAAATAATTTATTACTAATATGTGTTAATTTAATTTTCCTAATGCTACATCCACTAATTATATGGAAAATTGGATTCTGATAAAATAAGTTTAGTTTATCATAGCATATATGCTGTAACTCATAATATAATGAACAAAAGACGTCAAACATAAATAATGATTCAATAATAGATAGCTTTTTAGTTATGGTGTATCAAAGGATCTCTGTGAGGATAAATTTTACACCTTTGATATATTATAGCTCAAAAATTATCCATTATCAATATCTATCTATGATCATCTTCTGTTCATCATATTACAAGTTACATTCCTACATTTATAAGCATATTTACTAGTATTATAAGTACATTTTATCCAAGAGACGTCTTAGGAATGTCCTCAGAGTATTTAGAAGATATAGGGATGTCTTTGGAGAACTATACTATGTGGGATTATATAATTGTGTTCAGCAACAACAAAAGCAGCTTTGCATTGTTATAAAATTCTTTAATATAATTGGTCTTGTTCTCAATTCCTTATCCAAACGTATTACCAATTATATTGCAGAATCTTAAAACTTGTAAAGCTGTTTTTCTGCTGAACGCAGGGATCTAATTTTCCACATGATTATACGTGCGGAGTCTTATGGATTATCTTTACTAAGATACACCTGGTATTAATTTTCTTTTCTATACAAGTTAGTTTCGAACTTCTTGAAATTAATTAGTGCCTTTTAACTATTATAAACTAAATGGGCATCACAGATCTAATAGTAAATGTATTATAGATTTTGATATCAGCTCCGAAGGATTAAACAGTTGCATCCTGAAATTATAACATTCTAAGGACGTCTCTTGGATAAAATGTGCTATGGAAATATAACTTATAATATGATGAACAAAAGATGGTCATAGATACTATGGATAATTTTTTAGTTATGACATATCAAAGGTGTAAAATTTATCCTCACAGAGATCCTTCGATACGACCAACTCCATTTGATACAAATGCTGAGTATAGGAAAGAAAATATGTCACGGAAAAATCAGATCACGTAAATTCTCGAGGAAATCGCGAGGTCACATCGTGACATTTCGCGTCGTTCTGGGTCTCAGGCTACCACGACAATCGAGACGCAGGTGGTTCCTGAGAGATAACCTAAAAGAGTGAATCGCATGCAGGATTGAAATTGCTTCTCGCTGAAGGGAAGACAGGAAAGAGATGCGAACGCGAGGATTGTCTTCGCTCGCCGATTTCGCTGAGGTTCGCGGGATTCGTTAACTCAGCCGAATCGATCGACTACGTTGCCTAGAAACTGCGATCGAGGGTGCAGTTTGAGAATCTCCGGATGCGCATGAATGACACGAGTACACGCGTGACTCGCACGAATGCGGATTAATTTGACTGTTAATTACGCGAGACGCTAGTCTGCGAACATTCGTGGTAGACCGAGCTGATTTCGCAAATCTAGAACTATCTCGCAGCGATCCAGCGGTGCAAGACACTCACCGTGTTTGAAGGTTAGAATACACTACAAATCCGTAATCATTTCTCCATCAAGAGGGCGTTTTCGAGGCCCCTTGTACCCCTTTTAGTACTTGGTGAAAATTTTTCATGTAATTTTTCCGAATTTTTATATAAATTTTAGAATTTTTCAAAATTTTTTAATAAAATTTCTTTAAGAAAATTTCTCAGATTTTTTAATACAAATATTAAAACACTTTTCAGAAATGCCAA
>NW_017304097.1:0-2661 GCF_001594115.1 Trachymyrmex septentrionalis | reverse complement strand
AAATTTTGATGTACATAGTTTTAATTTAAGTTTACGTATTATTTACTATTATAATATATTTTTGGAACTGTATATTTTAGAACGATTAATTTTTTTTAATACCTTCACCAGCTAGATCAAGAAAGTTTATGCATGAATAGAAACTGCATATAAATTCAGAGTTAATTAGAATAAAATATGAGGACAATTATTTTTCATCAAATATTTTGTCAATATTTCCATATTGTTATTTCCACAAAATATCACAATTATGCAACTTTCATTATAAATTATAATACTTCACATTCTAATACTCTAAAATATTTATAATATTGTGTACAATAATAAACTAAGATAAATTAAAAATAATTGAGTAAATGTATCGCACATTGCTAAATGAACATTATATGTACAAAATAAAATTATGCAGTAACAATATAATACAGCATTATGAGCATTCATTTTGCAAACGATGCACAACGAATAACAACAGACTAGAATATTTCGGTGTATGTGAAAAACATTAGTCATTAATACTATCGTTCTAACTTATCTTGTTTTCGTTTTATACGTTGTTGCATGTGTTTTGTTCTTAGTTTTGCTATTGTGTTTCCAGGCAGTGATCCAGGTACTTTAAAAATACTCTGTAAAACAGAAAAATGTCTCCATAAATATCTAATGTTCTTCTCTATTTGATGTATGAACTATATGTGATGTACAATTACATACTTGCATAAACTCGTGACATCGTAAAACAATACTATCTTTCGTAATTTCTTTAAAACACTCAGCTAGCGTTGTAAAATCTTGACAAGCTAATAGATTAGATTTATTCCTTTTTATAAGTGTCAATGCGACACGGAAGATAATCTTGGTACCCTCGTAAAAAAGGCAATCCCAAATACGTAGAGTAGTCTGTGAATTTAAAATTACCTTCAATTTTTTGGATTAAAAATATTTGAAACTTTTATAAGCAAAATAAGTGATGATACATATTTAGATAATTATTATATAAAAAATTATTCAATGTTTCGATAATTATGACATACCTCTATAGGTAAAACTTCAGCAAACAAACACACAAACCATTTAGTCGTAATTACTGGCCAAGGCAGCCCTACGTTTGTTACATGCTGATACACGTCAGGCATTTTTATCCTGTAAAAATAACGTGTACGTAGATAAATATTGCTGATGAGTAAAGCTATAGTAAATTTTCTTTTACCTTACTAATTCTGCGAGCACATCGATATCAATGAGTAGGCCATCCATAGTACATGTATAATAATCTGGCAGAATTTTATCAATCAACACTTTTAATAACCAAAATGCTGTTTCTTCGCTTTTTGTTACAAGCAAAAGTAAACCCGCTATGTAGTTTAAACCCTGTGTGAAAAAATATTAAAAGCATTTTTTAATAAGAAAGAATAAACATCTTTTGAAACTTTTTCATAAAATCTTACCATTCATGAAATTTTTTATTAAAATTTTGTTATTTTATTCATATATTCGAAAATATGCACTGTAGATGTTACCTGGCAATATCCAACAGTTTTGTTCTGATGAGCAAAAGCTAATAAAACATTATATAATTGATGCTGCTGATTCTCTGTATTATTAAAGAATATATTGTCTGGAAATGTTCTTGGAAGATCAGTTTTAATAATCTCAGCGGTTTCTGCATTGTGAGGAGATAATAGTAACTTTTGATAAAGATCTGGCGACGCATTCTTCATATCTTCACCACCGCTTACAGCGAGCCACACCTACAACGATCCAATATTTTTCTGTATTAAATATGAAAAATATGATGAATTGGACTTTGCAATGAATATTACCAATCCTCTATGCTCTCCTGGAATGCCTTTACGAACGTATTTCTTGATCGTAATGCTTCGTAAGGATTTTCCCTCACCGATAATTTTCGCCCACTTTTTGGCCATCTTTGCGAGTACCTTAAGGTACTCGGACATAAAATCTTCGTATGTTTCATAATCGAAGTCGTGTGGTCGTTCGAAACCATATTCGTCCACATCACTGGAAACAAATATATAAGTATATAATTATTATATTATACAATATCCATTATATATAGATTGTATTCTGATATAAATTGCCAGTACTAAAAATCTATAGTATACATAATATGAACTCAGAAAGTGATCCTAGTAGATATACATATAAATAGTTTATGGATACTGTCAACGCAACTAAATTTCTTGCATATTCTCCTTTTTTTCTTTTTTTCTCCAACATGAAAAAAAAAGAAGAAAGATAAATCATTTCAGCTGAAAAGAATAGGATTACAATACAAAAATATCGTGTTGTCCTTCTTAACAATTAATGAGTAACAAATATAAAAACTATACTTGTCATTATCAACTGTGTCTCCTAAAGTTTTATCTACAATATGTTTTTCTTTTTATCTCATGCCTTTTTTCCATTTTACTAAAAATTATGTTTCTTTTCACGTGTTCTTGTCTCTTCCGAAGTTCGTTTTTATCTCGGATGACAGAAGAGACTAAGTAAGAGGCAAAAGACAAGAAGTAAAAGAAACAAAGAGCACATTGTATAAGATTAAGAAAGCAGTTGATCACAAACATCATTAAGGATGCTTTCCATTTAGTAACACAAATAAACACAAGTGTTGTTCTGTCTTTTGTTACTCATGGGATATCAAGA
>NW_017304096.1:0-2652 GCF_001594115.1 Trachymyrmex septentrionalis | reverse complement strand
AGAGAGAGAGAGAGAGAGAGAGAGAATGAATTCATATTTTTCAAGCTTCCATATTTTTTTAAGATACACATACACACACACTATATATATATAACTTACTAACTTATTGTCATAACAAATTAGATACACTTACAAGGAAAGGCTACGTTCTGGCTTCATTGATTTTGATCAAACTTGCAATGATGTTAAGAGATTAAAAATTAACCAACAATTATATAACTGTTCCTTCAAATGGACTTTAAAGAAGCTATTTTATATTAATAATTAATTATGGCTTTATGGATCAAGTTTTTTTTCATCTAATGATTATTTTAAACATTCCTAATGATTATACAATACAAAAAATGGTTCAATTCGGAGACATCAAAATGGTCTTATTGATTATCTCATTTCATTCATCATTGATCACACTTGAAGCATCCTATGGTACCATAGTTCAGCATGTTAGCGCTAAGCTAAGCGTAGTGATACTACCGTGGCTACTTTACATGATACTAGTACATATGCAAAGTATCTATGTTCAATTCATTATATACTCGATTTCTAATATCCATTAAAAATAGCTTTATAAATGTTGGTTTCGTATTCGTCTCTAACATTGCTACAAGTTTTTATCAAAATCAGTGAAGATTAGAGTATAGCCTCTCCTTGTCATTGGGCATATGGCATATATTAAAACTGCTGTACACAGATTAATGTAAAAATGTGTTTAGTATAAATATAAAACAGATTAAATTGCAAAATTTACAATATTTTATTATGTTGTTAGATAAAACATGTATTTTATATTTGCATTTCAGTTTTAAACTTAGATTACATCAATATACAGTAGCTTTTATATGCATCAGTGCATACTAGTACATACAATAAAATTCACTATTAAATTATTTATTGCAGTAATTCATTTGAATTTTTCTTAAGTTATTCTTCATATTTTTTATTAATATAAACATTCAACAGAATTGTATAATTTGCTTAGGTTCATTACTGTTCTCACATGCACGTAGCTGGATAAGCAAGGAAGTTAAAGTCGCTAATAGCTCTAGGTTTGGAATAGACAGTCGAGATAATATATCATTCAACAAGACACTTATCGATAATAGTACTTCTTTGAGAATGGCTTTACCGAGTAGAGCACGTGTCTATGCTGATGTAAATTCACATAAACCAAGAGAATATTGGGATTATGAATCTTATGTTGTCGATTGGGGGTAAGATTTATCGCAACAATATGTCAGTGATATCACTATTATAATATATTATTTTATTTACTTTATATATATATGTATATTTTTTTAGGCAACAAGATGATTATCAGTTAGTGAGAAAATTAGGCAGGGGTAAATATAGTGAAGTATTTGAGGCTATAAATGTTACAAACAATGAAAATTGTGTTGTAAAAATATTGAAGGTATGAATATAATGCTACAAATATTTTTTCTTAGTTGGAAGCATTCTTTAATTGCAATTCGTAAAATTCTTTTTTCTAATTAATTAATTAAATGCTTCAAAGCATTTATAGTAAGACTGACTGTTTCATAGTCATGTTATATATCATTATATATAAATATTTGATATAAACTGAAAGATGAAAGTAATAATTTTTTATTTACAGCCTGTTAAAAAGAAGAAAATAAAAAGGGAAATAAAAATTTTAGAAAATCTTAAAGGTGGGACCAACATAATTACACTCCAAGCAGTTGTTAAAGATCCAGTTTCAAGGACACCGGCACTGATTTTCGAACATGTCAACAACACAGATTTCAAGCAATTATATCAGACGTTAACTGACTACGACATAAGATACTACCTCTATGAATTATTAAAAGTGCGTGTATTGTTAAGTGCAATGGAACTAAATATCAGTTGATGGTGAACATCGAAATAATTATTTGTTGATAGATGTAGGTGTATATCATGGGTCCGAAAAAGAGTTAATAGGTTGAATTATTATAGTTTTCATATCGAGGATATGAGACAGTTATTAATTTTGCTTTTTGTTTTTGCTTACATCCATATACTAGATATTTTGGATGAAAGTTAAAATTGTTACATGTGTTCTGTTTTTAAAACAATTTAAAGAAGTCATTTGTATATAGATTATGATTAGTCTACAGTTTCATACGATTTCATTTTATTCTTATTTATAATTTATTAATATTATTTATGCCAATTATTAATGCCAATATGTTTTTCTATAAGATTTTAAACATTAGAGAATTAATTTAGAAAAAGCTCAATGATTTTATGATTAAAGTCAGTTTTGATTGCCTCGCTAGGTTTTATCAAATCCCGCCTATATTTGCATCACACTAATTTTAGGTGTCATAAATATTATATTTCAGCAATGTAAGTATGAAATAAATCTTAGATGAAGAATCGTTGTAAAACAGTGCTGTATATTGACTCATTTTTTAAATTTTTACGTATATATTTTTTGGATATAACTTATATGAATAAAATAATTAAATTTATCTAATAATCCATATTGTAATTGTTACTTAAAACAATCTCATTTTAAAGAAAATTAGGACATTCTGATTTCAAAAATAATTTTTTTCAAAATTAACTTTTTCTTTTAAACTAATTCAATCTTAACTTTTATTAAGTTAATTTTTTATTCCTTCAACTTTTAATTTAATTTTATTAATT
>NW_017304095.1:0-2644 GCF_001594115.1 Trachymyrmex septentrionalis | reverse complement strand
GGTCAAATCTTGACCGAAACGTCTACTTATTTTTTTATTTGAAAATTTAAAAAAATATATAACTTGTTTACATCCTTTGTCGTGGCTGTATGCTCTCTATTATTTAACCTTTGTAATTTATTTGAGTCACTTACTAACAATTTTAAATTTATTAATTTTAATTTGCTCGTAACCCTTGTGATTATTTATACTTGATTTTTATGTATTATTTGTATAATATATAACATAAAAAAAAGGCCATTCTTATATAGAAAAGTATTAAATATAAATAATATAAGCAAATATTATAACTTTCGTTTTCTATGATTTACAATTATATTGCTTTTATTTACATTTTCTTAGACTTTAATAATAGCAAATAATAAATTAAAAATAGTAAAACTCGTTTACGGATTCCTATGGGTTTTTCACTTTGGTTAAAACCAGTTTTAATCGGTGGATTTAATTGGATTGGGCAAAATTTTGCCAACCCTGAACAAGCCTGGACAGTGCATGGACGTTGCGTGAGTTGCGAGACACTGAGTATAAAGACAGTGATGTGCGTATTGCGATATCACGAGCTCTTGATGAGATGTCTTGATTTGACGAGACCGGAGGGAGGAGGGATGTTTCGGATGTGAAATAAAACACGGTACGCGACATTTTATTATGACGACGCCACTGGTAAGCAAGTCATTTAGGCTTGTGCCGAAACGTATGGCGACTGCGAAGAAAAAATTTCAGAAAATAATGAAGCTTGAAATTGTATGGTCTTCAAAGAGTTGTTGAGCATCGCCTTTGCACTTGGTGCCGAAGAATGACGAGGAATGGAAACCATGCAATAACTATTGGGAGCGAACAATTCTCTATTGTTACTATGCGTCACATCTAAGATTTCGCACAGGTTTTACAAGGCAAAAAGATCTTTACGATTTTTAACCTACGGGCATATCATCAAATCTCAGTCGCCGAAAAACATACTGAAGACGACAATCATTACGTTATTTGGCATGTATAAGTTCCCGTATTTGTCTTTCGGATTGCTCAATGCAGCGCACACGCTTCATCGATTCTGCGAGATTTGGACTTCTGTTACGCGTATATCGATGACACCCTAATCGTCATCAATGGAAAAGGAGCATCAAGAGCATATTAAAATTTTATTGGGACGATTGCAGAAGTATGGAGTCGTTATAAATCCGGCTAAATGTGTATTTAGGCAGCTAGAAGTGGAGTTTCTTAGCTACCTTGTTACAGGAGAGAAGAACTCAATCATGCGTGAGTGCAAACCATCCAAAATTATCTAATGCCAAAAACAGCCAAGAATCTTCGGCGGTATCTAGGCATGCTTAACTTCTATAGAAGATTTCTGCCGAAGGTCGCCGAAATACAAGCACCGCTCAATGACTTGTTTCATAACAACACATGAGGAAAAGAGTTGATGAAATAGACGCCGCGAATACAACAAGCGTTCGGGAGAATGAAAGAAGTTTAACCTAGGCCGCTCTGCTATCATATCCAAGGGCAAGGGCAGAGTTGGCATTATTTACAAATGTGTGAGACTGTAGCGTTAGAAGAAATGCCTTCTTATAGCAGTGAGGGAACAACGTTAGGAATCGTTAGCCTTTTTCTCGAAAAAGCTAAGTCCAACCAAATTCAAATATAGTGCTTTCGACAGAGAACTCTTAGCCGTATATTTGACAGTAAAATATTTCAAGCATATATTAGAGGTATGAACCTTTCAGTATATATTGATCACAAACTATTGACTTTTGCATTCCGACAGAGTTCTGACAAATGCATGCCATGCCAATTTCGTTATTTGGATCTTATATATGACGGATATTCGACAGAGAATGGAAAGTTACTTTTTAAAAGTAACACATTACAACTACTTGTAACTGAGTAGAAAAAGTAATAAGTTACCATTACTAGTAATCGATTTTTAAAGGTAACTCGTTATATTTACAATTACTTGAGAAAATAACTTTTTGTTACTTTTCCATTACTTTTTTAGAATCGATCATCAATCACAGTAGACGGGCCTAAGGGTTTTCTAATTTCAAGCGCTATGAGTGGGCTTGTGTCCAATTATACCGTGTCTAATCGTGTATAAAATAACGATAAAAATAACTGTAAAATTCGTTACCGTTATCAAAAAAATGTAACTTCATTTACATTATGCCGGATCTACAATGAGTCTTTAGTCTTTAGTCGATAATCAAAAATGTTAATGCTTGTGTTTCAAAATGAACTTTCAGTACCGAAAATCTATAGTGCACGTAACGTAAACTGTAGCATTTTCAGTGCTGGCGGTAAATTTGGAATACAGCCTAAGTCTTAACCTAAGTCGATGACTTTAGAATTTTTCGCATTTACAATGAGTCGCTGTTTGTATAGCGAGTCGTTTGGCTCGACCAATGGAAAAAAAGTAAGCTGAATTTTCGGAAACATTCGGAAAGATACTGAAATACGATATCGATTGTGAAATTGAAGATCATTTATTTGTGTTTAATAAACTAGTAATAGTGATGGATGATGAAAATGTAATTATAGTCATTATGCTGATGTAAATGATATTCTTATTCTCGATGGGAGTATATGATGCTTTGAACAGATGCAATGGTCGCAGATTAGTCGTTTTTTATTTATTGAAAATATAAAA
>NW_017304094.1:0-2638 GCF_001594115.1 Trachymyrmex septentrionalis | reverse complement strand
TGTGTGTGTGTGTGTGTGTGTGTGTGTGTGTGTGTGTGTTTTTATATCAATATTATGTATTTAAGATCTTTGTCCAATGAAAACCAATGAGGAACGGCAAAAAATATTAAATTGCTAGAAAAATTAAAAGTATTAAATTACTAATATCAGTATTTGTGATGTGAGCCATTCACTAACTTTTTTTACAAGAATTTGTTTCAAATCGTCCTTAAAAATGTCGTATTAAATAAATCGACTGAGAAGATAACATGTTAAGTGTGACAGTAATAAATATCGTGTTTCACATAGTAATTATTTAATGCGCAATATATACTATGTTAATGGCGAGTAGAGATATTTCTCTCGGATATACATGTCCGACGCAACGCATGATTTACTACTGCCGCCGGTCTGACCCTATTTGAGTAACTACTACTCTTGCAACACGTCCGCCGCAAGTTCTTAAACGCTCAGAAAAGAACGCATTAATTAAGATTTTCTTACGTATTCACGAGAAGCTGATAATGAATATTGTTCATTCACATTTCGAGCTCTCGCTGTCTAATGAGTTTTATAAAATGATAAAACACATCTCAAAGAAAACACCGCTAATCAATCTTGACAAAAGAAATCTGTTGTCAATTATAAAAGGAAATAGTTGTCAATTAGCACCTGATGCTGATGAAATTTTGAATATGTGAAGATAAATATTTTCTTTATTTTCTCTATTTCTATATACTCTAAGGACTCCTTTCAAAGGAAATTTTTCAAACGCGTAAACTTTTTTATACATTATTCGCATAGCCATGAAATCTAATACGCAATTTGAACGCGATCCGATTTGCATAAGGAGTTATTGACCGAACTTTTTTTTGCATATAACTGTTTTCGTAGCGGTGGAACGCAGGTGCTTACCAACACTTCGCTGTTTTCCAGCGATTCGTTCGAGGGAACGACTGCATTCTTTCGCTCTGTACACAACGATGTCCCCTTTCGTCATCGAAATCTCGCGATCAACGCTCTATGATTTCTTGGCATTCAGCGTGTTAATATAGAAATAGTATAAAAATAGAAACTATAAATAGTCATTCTATACCAAAAATCTTTATGTAATTGCGATATTTTTAATTTAATTTAATTTATTACAAAAGCTTATCTTTTATGATAATACTCACATTCGATTGATGAATATGCATGCAAAATGAATACTATAAACATTAGTAATGTACAATAGAAGATTCTATCGTAAAAATATAATATACTATCTTGTCATATATTTAATAGATATACATAGATTTATACTAAATATATTTACATTAAATATTATACATCGATTTAAACTTTTGGCATACCATAATTTAAATTTCAGATTAACATATAATTTTAGCATATTCGAAGATAATGGTAAAACTGTGTAAATAATAATCGTGTAGTTTTACGGATAGAATATTTATGGTCTTACGCATAGACAAATCTCGCGCCGTGTAACGTTTAATTTGTCGGCGAACTAATCGAGGCCGTTACAGGCAAATAATAACACTCACTAGCCGTGCAGAAATATGCAATGTGCATGTATGCCGTAATAAACTGATTGCTGGTGACCGGCAGCATTGTGAATTTGGCCTACAAAAACCTGAAAATAATTAGTTGAATTACATTACACTTGATTTTCTGCGTTAGCGGCATATTGCAATAACGCTCGCAAATATTCCTTTTTTATTGCGGTCTTTCAATCCTATAAAAACAATGTCAGCGTGTCGTTAACCCGTTTGCGTGCACAATTGTGGTAATTTATCTGACCCTGGAAAGCAACTGTTTTTATGACACTTGCACTTATAATGTTGCCTATAATATCTCTCTCTCTTTCTCACTTATTTTTAATTTGTTTGTATTTTTTATTGTTTTTTAATTTCTATCATGTTGTATTTTTTAATTTTTATCACATTTGTTATATTCTGCTATTCTTTGATCGTTTTTCTTTATGTTTGTTCTTAGAAAACTTGTCCCAGGACACTATCTGCTTCAATTAACTTACAATTAGTCTTATCTTGTATTTCTTATCTAATTTTCTACGTGCCTTATTATTTTTGTTTGTTTATTATTTCTATGTTATTTTTTTATTATTTTTGTTTGAAGTCTTTAAATTTTTGTATCCTGTCCTATACATCTCTATACCTGAGTTCTCTGTTGACACTCACCTTTTGCTTATTGTAACTGTAATTATTTCAGCATATTTAAAGGAATGTCAGAATACTCAATAAATAACGCTGAGATTTATCTAAACTATCTATCCCTTTCTCTTGTCCGTTAATATTATTACATATATTGTTATATAGATATCGATGAGTAATATCAATCCAGTCCCCTGAGTTAAGTAACATTTTATTTTTAATTTTTTAGGTATAAATCAATTCATTTCTGTGGTTAATTTTAAAGTAAACATCGTCCATATACGTATGCATATAACGTATACACACATTAAATAAATAATAAACACTAAATTTAAGTCACATTTATATAATACAGTTTCTTGAGTTAAATTATTTAATGCTATTGTTTTAGTCAAATTAACAATATATTTGATAGCAGCAGTGGCGACTTACCCAACAAACAAAAATGGATTGAAATGGATTGGAAATTTTCAATCCATCCGAATCCG
>NW_017304093.1:0-2632 GCF_001594115.1 Trachymyrmex septentrionalis | reverse complement strand
TTTTTTTTTTTTTACAGAATTATCTATAAGTTTAAAATAAATATGATTTAAGTGTGTATCTGCTTGTAAATATTTATACGTTTACTTACTATAGTTTAGTATTGGTATTTCACGTAAGAAATATACGCTCGAGGATGAACGTGTTAAACTGTCTTTTATAAATTCTCATATAATCGTAAGGAGTCTCGTGATATGAAAACAGTTTTGCCATTTCTTCCGAGATTTCATCGGGGCCGTCGACTTTTATACGTGACCCACGGTCTCGCATAATCCCTCCATGCGGACGGAATATTTATTTCCCGAGCTACTTTCACGTTACTTCGCTTTTGACCGAGCGTTACGTAAAAAAAGATGCTATGCGGACGGTCGCGCGAGTAACCGTAAAAAAAAGAGAAATAAAAAAAAACAAGAAAAGCACCCTGATAAATGGTTCTGGAACTTTCAACAGCCGGATTGCCGAAGTTCGTATCAAAAGGATAGTTTAAAATGAAAAAAGGAATGGAAAACCGCGAAAAGTGCGCGCGTACGCGAACGCGCCAGGTTCTGCCTTCTCCAGCGGAAAATGATATTTTCTTCATGATTTTAACGACGCGCCGGACGCGACAAAGTGCCAGATAATAGTGCTGTGCGAGGGAAAAGAGCTGTGTCCATCTACAAACCATTCTAATAAAAATTGTACAAACCTCACCGTACGTTTCTTTATAACAAATTATTTAGAAATCGACTTGTCCTTAAGGCATTTACAGTTATTGTGTAATTAACGATGAAAATAGATGGCTTGTCCGGTTTAATGAATTTAAAAATAAAATTACTTTGTTTTGTTAATCTCGAGTGAACTTTATATTTCAGTAAATCAGTATACATTTGAATTTAAAGCTTAATTGCAAAAATTTACTATGGTAAAATATGGATAGATGTGATATGCTGATCTTCGATATTTACGTTCACAGAAATTAATCTCGAAACCGATTAAAGAAGTTTATAAAATGATTAAAAGGATATCCGGGGTTTCTAGGACTGTTCTGTATTTAGGTCATCGTGCAAATGAAACTGCCACATATGAATGTATATCTACATTGCGAAAGTGGAACTCGTTCGTGATTATTTATGGATACGGAGTATTCATGTTTGAAATGATGACAAATGAATCAATCAGTTGATCGGCCATATAACAACAAAGTATATAATAGTACATCTAATAACAAGTCTGTTTCAAGTATTCATACTCGGGAAAGTCCAAGAAAAAATTTACTTATCGCTGCTAGAATGATAAAGCGCTATCACATAATGTTATGTGAATACTCGTAGTAAATAGAAAATGCTAGTGCTCTTTGTTAGTGTAGATCATGTAGTTTTGTCGAATGTTTTAAATATATTGTCCCAAATATTCTCCAAATTATTTAGCTATTGTATTAAACACTTAAATCTGTATAATTATTGTTATTCAAATATAGTAACAATAGAACGTATGAGCCAAGCTGAAAAATTTGGGTAAAATTTTATTATCATTCAATTTATTTTAATTTGGATAAGCTTTATTTTGCACAGCAGCCGTTTTAAAAAATCTTGTTTGATTTATAAATCATATTTTTTGATCTGATACAACTGAAGCAATTTCCGTTGTCACAAGCATTAATATTAATTATTCTATTCTTTCTTGAAAAGCGTTGAATCTCTACAGGAAAAATAAAAGCTTTTGCAACGAGAATAAATAAATACATACCAATGCTAAAGTGGTTATACGTTTTACAAAAATATGCAAAATAATCTTAAAATTATTTTCCAAGGAAAAATCGTTAATACTTTTATTAATCTTACGGTTGAGTAAGTAGCTTATATTTTTTCTCTTCTTAAATATATTACAAAAATGAATGCAACATATATATCCTACGATTTAGGAAAACAAATTCCTTAAATTTGTTTAATATACAAATCGAAACGTAACAGAAATATGTAATATCTAAAAAACAAGATATTAAATGGATATTTCGATCAACTAACACTAAGACATTGTAAATATTCCTAATCGTTAAAAAAATCACATACGGTATAGTTATTACAAATCGGACAAAAATAGATAAGAGGATAGATATCTTGCGCTCACGATTAATTTTAAACGATGAAATCATTCTGGCTGTGTCTAACCGACCGCGCGGTTAGGGGTTAAACAATCGCTGCAAAACGAATTGAACATTCGCTGAAGAAGCGGAGCGATCAGCGATTTCTTGATCGCTAGCGCGTTGATACAGCGCAATGAAATATTGGTCTAATTAAGGCGAATCAAGGACGTGCTGGCGCTATAATGCGATATTGTTTCAACTCCGTCTCGCTTTCGTCCCAAGGACCCTTAGAAGTTCATTCACGTCGGTTTTGCATAGAAATCACACACCGTGCAGTGACAATACTGATAATAGTCTTGTTTAAACGAGCCATCTGTCACGTTCGATACATTCCGATATTAAATAATAAAATTAACTATGATTATAAGAAAATAAATTTTTCTGGATCCTTGCATATTTTGTAGTAGGCTAGCGATAGCCTTTATAGCGGAAATAAAAATAACTATAATTAAAATTAAAGTGCAATCATAATGATTGTGTTCGACTATTTAGCTGCACTAAAACGACGTAAA
>NW_017304092.1:0-2567 GCF_001594115.1 Trachymyrmex septentrionalis | reverse complement strand
AAATAGAGAGTTGATGTTCAAAAATACAAAGTGTTTTGATTTTCTCACGCCCTAGACTACATTATAGAATTATTTCCGAAAGTGTAGTACCATGTGTATAATATTAAGGAATAATATTAAGATTTTTGTATTGTCTATATTATGTACAATATAATATTATAATATATTCAGTATTTTTACTCTAATCTTATTTAATTTGTCACTGTGTATCGTATGTTATTATTTTCAATGATTTTTTTAAATGAAAATACGTCGTAAAATTCATTTTTCACACCGCACTAGTATTCGCCTCTGGTTTTTCGAATATGGCCGCTAGCTTCACCGTCATCTGTAAAAGAGGAAAAAGTAAATGTTATACAAAAATTATCATTTAGTCGGTAATATAGACGGCTTCAGGATCCTTTTAAGCCAATAAATAGAGATTTATTCGAAATCTTTTAAAATGATGTTCACAAATGGAAATATTTAATTAACTTTCCGCCGGCGGATGCAGCGTCTCGCGAGTTAGAGTTGTTTACTTTTTTCAACTGTGGAGAAAATAAATGAATGGATATTTGTTTCTATAATACATATGTATTTTTATTTCCCTTTCCACATATTTGAAATAATTTACTATATTATAAAATATTATAATAAACATAGAAGAATAAACATATTAGAACATATTATAATAAAAACTGTTTTCAAATATTTTAAAATAATTTTATTCTTGGGTCACTTTTGACCTTGCATCCGCCATGCGTGCGAGTATCACGACGTTTGCTGTCCGAGGGTTAACATTATTTATGAAATATTCTATCAGTTAATGAAAACATTTGTATTCATTAATTTAAATATCTTACCAAAAGTATTGTACATAGGTCAAATTTTTGATAGAATTGAGTAACAAAAATATGAATAGAAACTATGTTATTGACATCTACTTTTTTGAACTCTCTCAATGTATCGACCATCCATTCAAATTATTTTTGTGTTCTTGTTATCCAAAAGAAATGTACATGGAATAGTTACATGGAGTAGTATTTTACGTTTTTCATTTTATCATAATATTCAACAGCGATGTTATTACCTTCTTACAACCAAAGTTGAAATGATAATTTGATTTAAAAACGATCTTTGTGTATCAATGTAAATAGTGTGACCCCTGTATCTTCATCAACCGTGATTGCTACTTGATATTTATCCCAATCTTGATGATCTTCTCCATATGGGTCATTTATGTGAACCTATCAGGATAAATGGATAATATCATATAAAAATTTATTATATTATTGAATGATTATTATCTGTATAAAAAATATACATTATACATATATGTATATTAATAAACAATAATATATTTTGCAATATAACAATAATAATACCATTGATAAGTTTTCACTAAACATTATGCATAATTCTAATTTTTTCCTGATATTTATGATCCATGGTCCAACCGCTAAGTATAATATAATATATGTATACTTAGTACCGGTATTCATAGAGAGCTTTCCAGCAGAGGCACAAATCGATACAAGAGTTATTCCATCTTTGTTTCTTACTGATTATTGAATAAGGACAGAATGACTCTTATGTCAGTTTATGTTTCTTGCTGGAAAGCTCCCATAGTCATTTCTTATATTCAAGATCGTCTTAAGTTCAGTTGAGATGTAATGAACCAATCAGAAAGCCGCATTAGCATCTTAAGACATTACTTAAGACGGTTTTTGAATACCGGCCTTTAAACATGTTTTATGTGACGCAAAAAATAAAGTAAACGGATGATATTTATTTGTTTGCATGCTATTCTAATCTATTAGCCAGATTTATATTGAGAATTTAATGGTTTGAGAAATGTTATACACACATGTTATATTTACGATATATTATATATGTAATACATGAATATATGTGAAAAATTAGGAATAACGATGCGATAATAACGACACAGTCAGACAACAGAATTTGCAATAATAATATTGTTTAAGTAAGAATACCTAATGGCAAAATTTCTGCTTTGAGTATTGGTATTTCTATCGTTGTTCTAGTTACTGTTATGACTTTATTAAGAATAAATATATAATAATAGCTAGATTGAAAAAGAAATAATGAAAGTATAGTTCTTGTCAAAAACGAATGGATTTTTAATCACACTATGCTAATGCAAAAGTAATTACAAATGCAAAAATAAAATTGAATTTTATATAAAGATATCATATTAATTACTTGTACTAAACTTCCACTACCATGTAAGAACATTAGTATATAAAAAACTGGAGATACAAGGAATGTACAAAGGAGAACCAATTGTAGAATGATTTGCGTACTATCGATAACGAGCATATAAATATTAATCCAATCAAAATGATTAAAAATACTTCCATTATACCTGTTGTAATACAACACCAATCGTGAAACTTGGGAAGTTGGTCTCTATCTAGATATCAACAATCGTATATATAGGGTGTTCCAAAAAGGTCGAGATACCTAAATATCTCGGAAAATATAAGTTTTCCGCCGGCATTAGCATTAGGCAAAGTGTACATAAAAATGAATTTTCAGTGCAAAAATGAAAATAAGAGAAACAA
>NW_017304091.1:0-2414 GCF_001594115.1 Trachymyrmex septentrionalis | reverse complement strand
TCTGAATAAATATATTCTGAAATTTATAAGTCAATTTCATAAGTCAATTTGCTCTATATTTTCATTACTTAATATGTTATTCCAGCAAGCCTGTCAGTTTTTGTTTCAGAACTAAAAGCCAACAACGCAAAAAATTCAATACAAGATTTCAGTAAAATATGGATTGTGATCAGGGATTGTAAAGCGTTAACTATTGAGTAAAATATTGTATAAACATGATTAAATTCAGTTTCACAACTGATGTTATAAAATCAAATTTAATTAGTGATACGAGATTTTACAACAGTAAATTGATACACTACAGATTAAATACTTCCAAGCGTTTTAAAAACATTAGCTCTGCTAGCATTGCATGTGGCAAGCTTTGAAAGAAATGTAAATAAAGGTGTAAGTAAAGGTAGGATTAATAAAAATAGGATTAGTTATTTCTCTTAGAAATCAATTACAAGAATTTTTTTGAATCCACTAACATGTGTGTCAACATTCTTACTTGTGACAACAATCTAATGTCCTACTCCATTCCTTGGGGGTCTGATTGTGGTCCATACATAATTGCTTGCAAGCTAACAACACTTCTTCGCTTTCCGAGTACCAGCCAGCATCACTGAGAAATCCACCAAGTCTCAAACCTAGATTTATTAATTTATCAATTTCCTGCGGTAAAGGGCTCTCTCTTGCTTTGAAACAGCACATATTGTAACTGATGACCAGATGTTTCGCTATCCTTATTTTATGATCCATTGGCGCCTTTAGTTCCGAAAATACAAAAATGTAAAGTATTTTCTGATGTCAGAAAAAAAGTAACATAAGACAGTCTCTTCTATTTCTAAAAATATAGATTAACTTTAATCTCGAGTTTAACTTACTTTTTATCTTTTTCTACTTTTAGGAATTTGAAAAAGATAAAAGAGTAAATAACTTAATCTATACTGATAGAGACTGACATTACAGTGGCATCTAGAAACTTTGATTAGTATAATCAGTGAATAACTATACAATTGTATTTGAAATTTAAATGGTAATAATTTTTATTTAACATATGGGAAAAAAGATTAGATTAGAAATGATGAATTGAAAATTTGCTTTAGGCAATTCTATCGGTTGAATTAATCACTGATTAATTTAATCCAAGTTTGATCTAAGTTCTTGAAAACTTATACTGAATAGGCTCACCTGAAATATTTTCAGGAGTTGTAATCGGCGATTGGTGACCTTGAGCATCTTGGAGAAAGTCTCCAGATCGCTTAATTCTGCCCCCAATATACATAGTCTCCTCTCTGTGTATAACTGAAAGAGATTAGACCGATAGAAACCAAGGGTATGTCAAACATTACTAAGCGCACGCGATGGAGTCAATCGGAGTCAATCGAGGAACGAAATTGGCCAATTGGAGGGATCACAGTGAGAACGCGTCAAATTCGTCGCGTCGTGGATGTCGGGTCCTCGACACGACACTCGCGAGATCGCAGGTGATCGCGGGTCGTCGTCGTCGTCGTCGTCGTCGTCGTTGGGAATGCAGAGCGTTTGAACAATGTCATTCCCGTCATTCCACGATGAGGCGAAGAGACAGAGAAACAAGCGTGGTTATCATCGCACGCGGGTGACTCCGATCGACGGAAGCCCTCCTCTCCCCTGTGACCCTGTCGTCGTCACGCCGACGACGGCACAGCTTGACGTCCTTTTTACCTGATAATAGAGATCGAACCGCACGCTCTTGGGCAGGTCGACGAGGTATGGTTTGTAGATGCGGAACCTGTCGACCACTGCGGACACGCACAATTGGTACAGGGTTCTCGTAGAAAACAACCGTGGCTCGCGTCCATCGGCCATTTTCGCGAACGGCCTTTTTTTGATTAATCACCAACACAATCTCGGGTGTTGTAACCCGCACCGTTGTGCTGCTCACCGTCGTGGTGCGTGTTGGTGCACACTGCGCGTGCGTGTGTGGTAGTATGTAAGTGCGTGCGGAATGTGCGGGCGAACGGACAGTACGTCGCGCGATCGGAGATAGAGATGTCGCGTTTTTTCCCTCGACAGCCGACAGGTTGCGAGTGCACACCGAAACCGCGTAGTGCCTTCGCACCTGAAATCGAGCCTTCTCAGACCTTCTGTCCTTCCAGGTTTCGAGTTCTGGGTCGAATCGAGTTTTAATCCGAAGCTACAGGGTGTCCGCGGCATTTGCGACTAACAGATAACAGATTTTTCGTCCAATGGGTGAATGAGTCTTTCCTCCTTTCATAGCAACAGCTGATTGGTTGAAAGAGAAGGTTATGTGATTCGGATTTCGAATGAACCGGGTGTAAGGTAGCAACACGATCCCGTGTATAATTTCCGAAATCGTAACGTTTCAAAAGGGTAGGAATGTAGTTAGGATCAATCCGAAGGAGGGATAATCTAAGAAACTCCTTGGAAGG
>NW_017304090.1:0-2361 GCF_001594115.1 Trachymyrmex septentrionalis | reverse complement strand
TCATGTTACAAATGGACATTTGGTGTCTCACAAGCAATGCTGATAGGAACGTGTGAATTTTGTGCTGGTAATTGCATATGAATTCTTGATTTTATTAGATACGTATATAATTCCTATTGTATAGTGCGAACACAAAATTGTGTTCACTCAAACGCAAACATTTTTTACCTGCAAATTTATCGTGCTTATAAAGTGCACAAAATACGATTCGATTCTCGCAGATGTTGTTTACAAAAGGCACGTAATTAAAATTCACGTGTCATTTGTCGCTTAAGACGTCACAATTTAATATGATAGCCGCGGCGACTACTCAGAATAATTGATATAAAATTGTTTATTGAAAATTTATTATTCATAACAAATTAAAATATGAAGTCTATTATATTAATCGAGCAATTAAGATGATAAATTATTAATATATTTTAATTTGATATTGCTTAGCAGTTTATACGAGTGTGTAATAAAAACTTTAATTACTTATTATTCATATTATTTTAGAAGTAAAGTTAAGATAGAAATACCCAGTTATGTAATATATAGTACTTTTTTGTAAAATTGTAATAGATATACTCATTTATACTCGCAAATAAAATTATTTTTGCATTATTTTTCGTCAATCTCGTCGAGATTCGAGAATGAGATGGAGATTAGATATTCGAGATTCTCGAAAATCCTCGAAATCAAGATGAATGTTCTTTTTTCGAGATCGAAATCGAGATTACAGAATTTTCAACTCATCTCATCTCGTGCACATATCTACTTTGGCCGCATATTACTTCTTGGACGTCAGTCTTTGCAATTTTTAAAAATATGTAAAAATTAAAAACTTTAAAAAACCACTGCATTTGTATGTTCCACAATGTTTGAAATATGTTCAGTAATTTTTGTGATTTTAAAGAACTATTCTGCTCCCTGACAACATAAAATGTCATCACGAAGGGTTAAAGTAGAGGAGCGATACGTATTCCTTTCAATCAAAAGTACAAAGTCTGAAGGCCGAGACGTCACAAAATTTAAAAACCTATGATATAAAGGAAATAGCTTCGTTTGCCTACAAATCGATTGCTTATATATTATTACCTAGAGCTCAATTGTCTACATATATTAGTCTCTGCTTTAAAAATACAAATTCTGTTTTAAAACATAAATTTTCTACTCTAAAAACATGAATTTTTGTTTTAAAACAAATTTTCTGTTTTAAAATACAAATTCTCTATTTTAAAAATACAAATTATTTGTTTACTTAACTTAACCTCAATTTTATATTTGTACACAAAAATGCTTGTAAGTAATCGCAAACGAACCGTCGGCAAAAGTGATGTAGGCAAACGATGCTGTAGGTCAATGTAATCGATTTGCAGGTAAACGGAATCCTCTCGATATAAAGAACAACGAAGTTAATACTATACAAATACTATAACAAATTTTGGCAATTTTCAAGTTGTTAAATAAAAGTTAAATATTCTATTCGAATAAAAAAATTTTTTCGATTGAATAATTTACAGAAAAGCGTATTTTATATCGAGAAAATCGGATTAAGCAACTAAACGTGAAAATAAGAATGAAAAATTTATTTTAATGAATGCAAACAGATTTCATGTTCATTCGTATTTGTTCGCAACTTGGTCTGGATGGCTTAACAAAGTAACGCTGATATAATATTCTAAACAGATTACAGTACATATTTCCAACATCCTTTATTAAAACCCATGGTGAGTTGCGGTGAGTTTGGAGTAAATTTGTTTTCTCTGTCAGGTCATGCTCGCGGTTATTTGTATTATTCATCAAAGGCATTAGAGGAAAGTAAGCAAAACATCTTTACTGATTCGTAGTGAAACACAGTATATACATCTAGTTTCGATCTATTTACTTTATATTTCTTCATCTGTAGTTATATCTTCAGACACAAATCACATTTGTCTCTGAGCATGAACGGCTTTGAGGAGAGATGTATCTTTCATCTCAGGTGTCTTTTATTGAGAATTTTCTGGTGAAAACATATTTTTCTGTCTTTTTATTATGATATAAACTGCGATATATACGAAACTTTCAGCGAGCTAAATCCAGCAATGTGGAAAATTTCGTAGTTATCATTAGAAGACAAATGAGAGATGAAATTAAATTCCTTGGTCCCATCGAGCCAATACATATCGTGAAATCATGATATCTTTCCCATGTCGCGTAATTAATGTTCGCCATAAATAATTCTTTTTCGATCTAAAAATAAATAACAATAAATTATATCGACCTTGTTTCGGCGAGCAAACGAAAAGGATTATAACATGAGTTAACATTTTTTTCCTTTGAGTTTATTTTTTATATTATATATAATAATTAAAAGAATAAAACAATTTAGATATA
>NW_017304089.1:0-2353 GCF_001594115.1 Trachymyrmex septentrionalis | reverse complement strand
ACTTATATATATGTATAACAGTTTAAAAGATAGGATTAGGAGTTATTTGTAAAATTTATATTCTCTATCGTAAAAATTATTGATATTGCATAAAATTGTATAAAATTATGTATCTAGTTCGTGTAAACTGGATTACACAAAATGAAAACTTGCATAATACGAAATTTTTTAAATTAAAGCGTTATTAAATTAATATATATTTCTCTCTTAAAATTTTATTTTATATTCGTGGAAAATTTAACTTTTTACATCAAAAAATTATTAAATTTAATAAATTATTTAAATTTGCGTTCGAAATTATCGCCAATTTTTGTGATAATAAAAATTCTTTAAATTGAAGATATTCGTGTTAAGCCAATGATCGAATATTAACTTTTCACTGAAATTTTACATATGTTTTAGAGAATCGTGAATGTTTGAGAAAATATAGTTCAGAGAGAGATTTAGAAATTGGTATTATCGTCAGTTATGAAAAAATAGAAAAATCACAAAACAGTTGTAAAATTAATTTATTAAATTTAAGAAATTAATTTTTTTCGGTGATAAATATTTATAAAAATCCATTAGTATATTGCGTTTTTTTTTACGTTTTTGGTTGCGACTGCTGCTTCAGCAGTGTAGAGCCTTATTACTGTTCCTTATACGTTAAGTGATCACTAACGAAAGCGTGGTGCGTACAGAATTGAAATCGTTGGCACAGAATTAAAATTATTTATATTGTAAGGAATTATTTTTCATCGATTTTATCCGCGACGTTTAGTTTGATGCATCGTTGAAAATTGGAGACTTCCGTTGTAAGGATGAATTTAAACTTGGGTTTTTTTAGCAGTTTCTGAAAGCAGTAATTTTGGCAATAAATTAATAACAATTACCACGCGTATTTTATATTTTTAATTGCGAAATTAATTATTGTATTCTGAAAAAAGATTTATTCTTCTTATTAAATGTTCTTTTGTTAATTATAGTAATATTAATATTACATTTACACCAATGCAATTAATAAAAATATACATATATACCATGGATATATAAGGCTTAATATAACGATGTAATAAGTAAAATTATAAAGAAGGTAAATTCAAGTAAAGAGAGAGCTCTTGTTGCATCTTCCAATTACGCTTAAAAATGTTACGAACGTGTATATCTTTTTTTAATTTTTGGTTTCTTTTTAGAAACCATTTTCAGATACGTCAACGATGGGAGTCATCTGATCTAAATCATTGAGATTAATTTTTAAATTGTTAATTATGTTTGTCCATAATAAAATACATGCGCAAATTGTGCTGTTTTATTTGATAAATTTAAATGTATACTTTAATAAATGTATTACTTTATATGGGAAAAATTCAAAGTTTCTTTTTGAACACCTAATTTTCTACTCACGAATGCAATAAAGAATATGCGGCTACTTAACAAATTTGATACAAGTCGAATAGGTACCCTGATATTAGATTATATATGAGGTATCGATGATTTTAATTTAAATATTATTGTATTAAAAAATTAAAAATTATGAAATACATGTTAAACTCTGTTAACTATTTTTATGTAAAAACTTTCATAATCTATTATTGAATTCGACTCGTCTCGAATATCTGGTATCCCAAAATTATTTGTACCCGCATATATAATTAATATAAAAAGCACATGCATTTTATTATTTTTAAATATACTCGTTTATAATCACTTCTTTGTAAAAACTTTATTATCCATGCATTTTTAATTGTAGTAGAAAAAGATATCTTGTATAAATGGAGAAATGTTGTATGTATTAACGGAAAATATGTCTCGCACAAATTTTAATATCACGTATTATAGAATAATGAGTTGATTAAAATAAAACTTCGGAAATTGCATAATAGTTGTATTGTTAAAAATGTGATTGTAAAAATGTGAAAAATGGTTATTGTCACATTGACACACTGCCAAAATTACTATTATCGGAAACAGTCCGGAAAATAGGAGATTTACTTTCTTCTGCAGGGGCCTCTGACGTCTAACGGATTGCTTAACTTTCTCTTTTGCGGATCGATCTCTCACTAAACTTGACAAGAAGCCCATTAAAGTCGTTCGTCACCATGAAAATTATTCTCTGCATTAATTACTAACTAGAATGTCACTTGACGGGAAGATTTAGCCAAATTGTTGAGTTAGTTATCCTTCGTTATCCTTCCTTGAACGCTGTAATAACGTAATTATTTGTTGCAATCTTTTAAGACTTAAGTAAAACTTTTTAAAATCATAATAGACGTATAGTAATCTTAGCAGTATGATTAATTGAAATTATTTACACAAATGAAAAACGTACATTTAATGCTTCTGAAACTTCATTATCGCGTAAATTAAAACTAAC
>NW_017304088.1:0-2342 GCF_001594115.1 Trachymyrmex septentrionalis | reverse complement strand
CACACACACACACACACACACACACACACACACATATATATATATTGAATCAAATATAGCACTAATAATATTAGTGGAAAAATTATTATATATACAAAAAATTAATTTAACAAATGTATTAAAGATATTCCACCTTTAGATTTATTTTGAAGTATTTAATAATTTAAAAGTAAGCTGTTATAGAAAATAATTTGCAACATATTTATTGGTACATATTTATGTTGAACACGAACTGATTTTTATATTTTATAAAGCATTTGTGATCTAACGATATAGAATATTCGAAAGTCATCGGGGGTCCTTTTAACAACAAATTCTTTAACCAATTCAAAGCCAATATTTCCTTTATTTCTTTTTCTTTCTCTATAGAAGTCCTTATTATTAATATTCCAATTTTCAGTGTTTTTACATGTAAGTCTCACATTGAAATTCTTAAAATTATTTGAAAAGTATAGTTTTATTATTCATTTGTTCTTGAAATTTGATTCACAAATATCTTTTATTTTCGAATATTAGTTATTCGAAAACAACATTGACTTGATATATCCATTGAGAAAATCAATTTTGAATTAATCAAGAAATATATTAAACATCTAGTTATTTTGAAATATCTTATGTAGATTTTAAATCTACAATATAATCTGTTGAAGAAAAAAAACTTAAATATTTTAATTATTTTAATTATTTTAGAAAATTATGTATAAGAGACTGTAGCTGTATGTACATGATAGAAATAAACAACTTCAATACGATCAACAGTAGAATACAAATTATTGGAATGAAAGAAACATGATAGAAGTGTCTTTAATAATATTTAATTTTGATATATGTTAAAATTAACTCAATTTACAATCAAGTTAACATTAATAATATAATAAACTAACCATATAGTTTCCTTATATTAAATCTATCCTATTATACAAATGATCATTCCAGAAACTTTTTACTGCATCATAAACAAAATCTTTTCCGTTAGAAATTAAATATTATCCCCAACTGTACTTCCATGATATTCATACTGTATATATGTGTACACACATTTTAAGCAACAAGGTGAGTCACTGGCAGCACTGCTTACGCACTCCCTCAGCATTCATCGTTGGTTTGACTTCAATTTGTTCTACATTTTGTGGCCGGATTGTATCACCTTCAGGTGGGTCTCGTATCTGTTTTTGCGATACGATTCTGTATATTTCTGTAAAAATAAAAAATTTTTATTAAATGAAACAATAAAATACGCATGATGTTTATCATTACAATAAATATTAACTCTGATACAGACAAGTATTTATCTTAATAAAGTGTAATACATATTAAATATTAAAAAAATATTAAAAAATTATATTATAATAGTATTTTAATGCAAATATTACACGAAAAACATACAATTTTAATTCTATTGTAATATTGCAATTTTAACTCGTAAAATTAAAAAATTCTATATTTTATAATACCAAAAATTAGCACAAATATATATGTATATTATTGATAACTACACATACGTATAATTGATTTCATGGATGATACCAAAATATGTTAGCTATTACAGTTTTAACATAGTTTTCAATTATTTAATAATCAATTCAGTGTATGCTAACTTTTATGAAACAACATTGAATAAAGTATAGCTCTGTAGGAAAGACTATTAGTAGAAAGACTACATGTTTTTTATTTAGTAATTTCAACACAAGTGATATTCTATCTTTATTATTCACTAAATATTCAAGAAAGATAATGCTGTGTCAACTTGTGTCACTAAATGGAAAGCATATAGTCAGACCTTGATTCTATATATGCATTTGAATTTAAAAGAAATTGATTAAAGTTAATTTTTGAGTGAAAAAAGTATAAAATTGTAATCTGTTTCGAAAACAATAAATTCTATGTACAAAATTATAATTAAGAGAGTTACCTGTTAATATGTTTTGAAACGCTGTCTCAACGTTAGTTGAATCTAAAGCGGATGTTTCAATGAAAGATAAGCCATTTCTTTCAGCAAACGCTTTAGCCTCGTCAGTTGGAACAGCACGCAGATGCCTTAAGTCTGACTTATTTCCCACTAACATGATCACAATATTCTGGTCAGCATGGTCCCGTAATTCTCGTAACCATCTTTCTACATTTTCATACGTCAGGTGTTTTGCAATATCATACACGAGTAGTGCACCAACTGCTCCGCGGTAATATCTAGTAAATAGAGAAAGCTTATTGATATATGTATATATCGTATATCAAGTTTAATGAATACCAATTTTAGGTGAAATAAGTTTCTACACTTTTGTTTGTCTACATTTTTTTAAATATATAATTAATTGTTTAAAAAATAATAGAAGTTTAAATAT
>NW_017304087.1:0-2338 GCF_001594115.1 Trachymyrmex septentrionalis | reverse complement strand
TACTAAAAACAATTCTATATTATGTGTCATTTCCAAGAAAACAGTGGCTCTGCCAGTTTAATATCTAAGCTGATAGACTATAAAAAAAAAACAACACAAGAGCAAAAATTAACACAATCAAATTTGTACAATCGAAAGTAAATTAATATTTTACATGTTTTCTCCTTAAAATGATTATTTATATACTTATAATGTATATATTAAATCTCAATAATAAAACTTATGTGAACCTGGCATTCGACTTTAAGAAAAATTTGTTTTTAATGAGTATTTAATTAAGCTAGATTGTAACTAATTTTTTTTCGTTTGTACCTTAAGGAGTTCAAAAATATAAAGGAAAAAATGCTAGCACCCTATTTTGAGATATTTTAAATTTGTAAGCAGGTGCGGAATTGTTTGTATTCGTTTTAATTCAAAATAGCACCGAAATTTCAAATCCGCTTGCGGATTAAAAATATCGCGAAGAATAACTTCGTTAGCTCTATTATACCTATTTTCAAATTTTGATATAATTGTAAGAAATAAGTTTATTTCATTAACAAACCGATCGATCATAGACATATTCTTTATTCTTTTGTGGTTCAGGATTCTCGAGATAGATGTCGCCATATTAGCGAGTCTTTTTACCCCATGCGAGATCATCTCCTTAGATCAGATTTATTTTATTGTTTGTAACGTACACGTCCTTTCTTCTCCGATTCGATTTTTAACAAAGACATTTTTGTGATAAAAGTACAAAGGTCCTTTATCCAATAAAAACCCCAACAATTGGTAGCAGACCGTAATTCATTGGAGAAGGCGAGAGTAAAACGGATATTTGTGAGAAGACGGAAAACTAAGAAACCGGCGGCACGTGAGATCAAGCAACGTAGTAATGGCGGAGAAACCAGCCTTGTGCGCAATCCCGTTTCTGACGAGAGACAATTACTTCCATTTTGGAAAGTAGAAATAGAATCAGTACTACAACTAAAGAGACTGATAAGCGTCATTATGACCGATCGGCTAGCGGAAGACAACAAGAAAGCGGAATGGGACGAGAAGAATGTCGACGCCATTGCATGCATTTATCTTTGAGTGATAGTCAAATATTATATTCGCCAACAAAACGAATGCAAAACTGTTATCGACAGCATCCATGACGCATATGCTGGACCTGCAGAAGACAGAGCGATCGACGCAGGAGAGGAACTGAAAAATATCCGGATGATGGATAACGAAACGGCTAATGAACACCATACTATAAGTTGTGCAAGAGGCATAGCAGTAAAATGTGCAACCGCGGGGCTAAATTTATCTAAAGAGTCAAGATAAATGTATCGCAACGGCAGCTAGCGTACAATGTCGTCTGAGGGTTGCATAACAGGTTCAGCCAAGTTCATGAGATATTAAAAACAACGAGAAAATAGGTTGGACGAGATACTTGAAATACTTAGAGAGGAGGAGAGAGACTTGCAGAAGAAGGAAAAGCAGCAGGGAAATAGCAGCGGTCAAGAAACAGTATATATAGTACATCAATTAAGAGTCCACATAAGAAGGTCTTTAAGAAGAAATGTTTCATATGCAGAAAAACGAATCATCTAGTGAAGGACTGCTATCACTATAAGGATCGCATGGAGAGGAACTGAGACGCCTGAAAATACGAAAGATAAAAAGGATAACAGTAAAGGTAACCAGACTAAGAATGCAAATCTTGCATCCTTGAAGACAGATTAGATTATGCTACATTTCATGTTTTTGATAATAGTATTTGTCTAAAAAGTCAAGATAAATGGATTATAGATAGCGGATATGACATGACGGATAGACGCATATGACATTTGAAAAGAAATTTTATAGATTTCAAGTCGATTAGAGAAAAAATTTATTTAGCGGGTAAAATAATATGCTTGAGTCCAAAGGCATTGGGACACTTAATATTAAAATACAGAATGATAAGAATAAGATAACTTTCATCACAGTGAGCGATGTCATTTATGTTGCATTCTAATTTACTTTCTATCACTAAATTAATAGAGGGCGAGTTCAAAGTTAATTTCACCAAATTTGGTGTAAAGATATGTAGAGAGAACGGTGAAGTAATAGCGATAGGAGAATGTGTAGACAATCATTTTATAACACGTATGACTTCCATAACCGGAAATGAATGTAACAGTATCGATTAAATAATAATATTGATTGCGATAAATACAGTAAGGATTTCACAGATGTATGGCATCGTAAGCTAGGCTATGTGATGAATAATAAATACAGTGTGTTCGGAAAGTGTCGGGATACCTAAATAATTTTTGAACGGATAAAGATAATTGAATGAAACTTGCAGGACACTTATTACATTAGA